>NC_056731.1:664121764-664229264 GCF_019279795.1 Protopterus annectens
TGTTCCTGAACAGCAAAAGATTCATCTGAAGAACAAATTCTATGTAGCCGCATAAATTGGGCTTTTGGAATGTTCTTAATGATGTGTCATGGGTGGCAACTACTAGCCTGTAATAATGTGTTTGTGGATGTTTCCTAAAAACTTTAGTTGTTAAGGTTCCATTTTCCTCTACATGTACATCCACATCCAAAAACGTAATATTTGTCAAGTCAAAACTGAGTGTAAAGTATAGTCCCCATTTGTTCTCATTAAGATATTCAACACATTCCATGAGATAATCTGTATCAGAACGCCAGATTAACCAACATTCATCCAAATAACGGTGCCAGACATCCATGGACTCTAAATAAATGTTATCTGTGGGGTCATAGATAACCTGTTCTTTAACATAAGCCGTGCATAGATCTGCATAAACTGGTGCAAATGATGCCACCATGGCAGTCCCTTTTAGTTGTAAATAGCATTCATCCTTAAAATAAAAAACATCATTAGTAAGTACATGCTCTTTTAAACAGATTAGAAATGTATTAAACCCTGGGCTATACAGGCAACTACGATCTAACCAATATTCCAAAGCCAAAAGGCCTGCCAGTGGGGAATGTTGGTATACAAGTATCCACTGTTACAATATATATTTTTAAACAGTTACACTAATGCATTTCTTTTCTGCCCATCAGGGTACGCTGTTGATACATTTTTAACAGAAGCAACTTTACAAGTACATTTTTCAACACAAGCATCTGCACAAATCAGTTTGATATTGAAATGACATACAGTTCTTTACAAAATTCCAGCTAGCTGTCTGGTATATGTTACATATCCACTGCCCTACTTCTGCTGGCATAGCTGGCAGTACCACACATTGTCACACATCTAATCAGAAATGTATCTCCGAACTATATAGGAAACCAACATATTCCAATAAACTTTTTAAGTAATCACCCCACTTTTCAAAAGAAAAGTCTCATCAAAGGACAGGTGATTTGTGCTTTAAGAGCTTTGAGACTTACTTCTAATTCTCTAAAGAAATGGTTATCTTCAGAAGAACTACGCAACATGTTTATTGACAGGGGTTATCCCCATGTAATGCTGGACACCATTAAATATGAAGTGGCGGAGAAAAAACATATACAACCTCTTGCAAGGCAAAGGGCCAGTGGGAAAAAGAATCAAAGTGAGGAAAAGTATCATGGCAATGATGTTTGTAATTATGAGAATACCATGTTACCTAAATATGGTGTAGAAAGGAACCGCATTGAGAACATTAGAAGAGATAATTGGAACTGTACAGGGTATGATGGGGTAGTTCGTGGGATTTTGGAAAATAAACCACAATTTACTTTTAATAGGCAATTAAATCTCAAGGACAGATTAGAAAAAGTTGACACCATCTGAAGAGAGCGACAGAAAAAGTCATCGATGAATGAGAAAATGCAGAGCTTGGCAGTGCAGGTACATACACGAAGGGCCACATTTCAAACTACATACATGAAGAAAGGAGTTGAAATTGAATAACCACTCTGACTGCAATGCAATGGTTGTTACTTATATATAGTATATTGTGACCCATGTCATTCCTATTATATAGGTAAAACAGAACGTATGCTCAAAAAGAGGATTTATAAGCATCATTATGATATACAATATTCCAAAATTAATAATGCACTGTGTAAACATAAGGTAGAGTGTATACAAAATAAGAATTTTTATTGGTTCACTCTGGAAAGGCCCTTGGGAGCTTAGGCTGAAATATAGGGAGCTTCTTTGGCAATTACGTAGCGTTTTAAAGCTTTCTGCTGATAAACTCTACTGGTCAGATTTCAATTCAACTTGTTAATTTTAAATATTTTTAAAACAAAGAGATTGTATTATAGAAGTACACATTACATTAATGTATATCTTTGTTATGGTATATACTGTTTTTACAAGGTCACATCTTTAGGGATCTTTTTAATTGTGATTTTTTAGAATGATTTTCCTTAGCATTAATGCCTTCATGGGAAGCTGTTAATCATGTGACAAGGATACACTCTATAAGAGGCTGGTGTTGTGAAGGAATTATTTGTTCTGAAGTCCATTTCATTTTAAATTTGGGACGAAAGCACTTAAATTCTTCAATAAATTGCTTTATTTTATAACTTACGCTACAGGTATTTTTAATAGCGCAAAGAATATTGCTTTGCAGTGGACACTTACCCTGTTTTTTTCTTTCTTTCTGTTGGATGTGTACATAGTGTAGGCTAGGTTTAGATGAAACGTATATTAGATCAATTTTTTGATCAGTTTTGTTTTGAAGAAGTGAGTATTAGATCAATTAAATGGCACATACGTCTATGTGTGTGTGTGTGTGTGTGTGTGTGTGTGTGTGTGTGTGTGTGTGTGTGTGTGTGTGTGTGTGTATGTGTGTGTGTATTTACAAATATGTGAAAGACCTATAAAGATCTATACATACCGACACAGATATGTTTGTTGGGGGGAGGGGATCATGGTGTCCAGGAGATGGAGAATATTTTTATTTGTAATATTTTTATTTGTACTATATAATGGGCTTCTACCAGTGATATATGCAAGTGTCCTTTATTATAAAGTATTACTATATCTAACCTGTAGATACCACATACTCCATTTATCACATTTATTTAATTGGAAAAGGAAGATTTTTTTTTTTTTTTGTTAAAAACAATGCATTTGTTGGGATAGGGGAAGTTCAAAATACAGAGTTTTTTCATACCTTTACCCATTTATGAAAAAAATAGGGTATGTGTATTAAACATAATTCACTCTGTACACAAATAGCAAACAGCTTTTGTGTGGACGGTACACTAATATAATGTTTTGCTTTAAAGTTATGCACATTAGTTTGTTAAGAAATGAAACAAAATGACTTTATGCCTCTTTTTTCAATTAGTTTGCTAAGAAATGAGGGAAATTACTTTATTTATTAATATAAACCTGAGTTTTGCTATACCCTAGCATATGTGTCCAGTGTTAGGATAAATATATTTCTCCTAAAGACTTGCACAGAAGGTGGCACAATGTTTAGTGTTACTATTTCATAGTACTTGGTTCTCTAATTCAGTGCTTTCTTCGTGGAGTTTGCATTTCTTCACTGTGAATGTTTAGATTTTAATTAAGTACTCCAGTTTCCTACCACATCTTAATGATGAAGTGAATCGGAGATTCTCCAAAACTGTTCACAGGTTTTTTTTTGTGTGTGTGTGTGTGTGTGTGTGTGTGTGTGTGTGTGTGTGTGTGTGTGTGTGTGTGTGTGTGTGTCAGAGAGACAAACTGGTACCCTATTCAGGATTGGTTCTGCTTTCGTATGTCCACTGAGTTCTAGGCCAAGCTTTGGTTTCATACCCTGTTATCAAGATGTAATTTATGCATATATCACTTTTCAGGATTTTTTTTTGTTGTTTAATTAAATTTGACTCTTCATAACCTCATTGACTTCAGAATGCCAGGCCTGTCTGTCGAGATCCACTTTTTACATTTTCATTCATTATTTCAGTAATGCTGCCCCACCCATCTTACCCTTATGACCCCTTTTTTCTTTTGCCTTCAATCCTTCCTAGCATCAGTGCCTTCTCTAATGAATCCTGTCTTCAAATTTATATAGCTAAAGTATCTGAGTTTTACTTATCCTATTAGGCTTTCTAGTGAACAGTCTGGATTAATTTCTAAGTATTGAATAATTTGATCTTGAAGGCCATGGAATCCTTAAATGTTTTCTACACCACCACAGTTCTCAAGAAAAATGTACAGACTTTTGAATAACTACATGTTACGTCATAAAAATGAAAGTTATGAGTGGTTACAATAATGACAAATTTCAGTAACCAATAGTACTTACAGATAATTAAGTTTGCTCAGGCTCTCAACTTCAGTTCCCTATCCCATAATGCTCACCAGCAACAATATCCAGTGCTGAACCATGCAAAAATATTCCTAAGAGAGAGAAAATCAACCTCATCAACATTAAAATAAAAACATAGGAACCTGGAGCAAACAAGCACAGGGCGTTAATAACTGAAGACAGGCTCCATTATCAAAGACCTTTTGTTATGGTTACTATGGCTAACTTTATCTACAACAAACTGCAACTGAACTAAAGGCTAAAACACTATCAGTATAACTGGTAGAAATAAAATATCTCAGCACCTCTCATACTGCTACCTAGGACTTTCTCTATATCCTACTCTAAAATTTTCATGACATATTGAAATCACAGTAGAGAAAGCTCTTTCATAACTAAAATCATTCTACTCAGTATTAAACCATCTCACGCTTGAATGCTAGGGAAGCCTTAGCCATACCTCTCAATTTCCTTGATTTGTCACATACTTTTGTCCAGTTTCTTGTCATTTTTTTAAATATTTTTGTTAAATCACTAAGGATTTCAGTCAGTCAGTAACGGCTGACAGAGTTTTCATAGTTGTTACTGTTTAGAAAATGCATATTGATGAAAACCTATTCTATTAACTTCTTGAATGAATACAGAATACTATTTAAAACCTGTCATTGATTTTGAGCTTTTGTCCCCCAATTAGTTATTGCTTTCTCTGGAATTACTGAGTAAATAATTTGGAATATATATATAACAAGATCAGAGTACAGCCTGCTTATTGTCATATACTCACCATAACACAGGAATTTATTGCAAACAAAAAAGTAGCACATGTTGATTCTTAATACAACACCCTACAGAAAAAGTATCACTGTCAATCCTTAAGAAAGCCAACTGGCTCCGAGCACTAGAGCTACCTTCCTTCTTTCTTATTTCATGTACAGGCAGATCAACTTTGAGTCACCTCTTTTCTGCCTATGACTTTTGTCTCAACTCTGACAGCACCACTGTATTATAGAGACCTTGCTTTAAGAAACATATTGGTGAAAAGAGGTTTAATAAGCTTGTCGAAGAGAAATGGAAAAATACCCAACAAAGTGAGACTGGAAATGACATACAAGACATACACAGAAAAACTAAATAATTGCTTGTCTAAGCTGCGTGACTGCCCAACCTTCAGAGACAATGTCTGACAATTCCCAGCTCATCATAAGCACCACACACAACACATGATGTGCTTCTGCATCTCTCAATGAGAATTAAACGTTGTACAGTAAGTAGCGCAAGCCTAATTTGCTTTCTTTAACCTTTTTTGTACTATAAATATTTACTAAAGTAATTTCCCCAACCTTATTTTTACTCATTTGTCAACTTAATATTCTTCTCACATGCTACATCCTTCTCCTTTTCATACACTATAGGGTATATCCTCTCACTTTCACACATATACCACTCCAATATTACCTCTCACTCCATACCACACCTTAAAACCCTTCCAACATATCTTTCTCTAATTCATATACACCTGCCTCCTCTTGCAGTTCTGTTACTCCTGTACTTCTTCAGTCAATACTTCTCTACAGACCTCTTGCCTTTCCTCCATATATTTACATATATCAGACTGTCTCAATTTCTCCTTACTTAATTACACTGATTTTAATTTTTTTTTACTAGGACATATTATTAGCCTACAAGTTTGCCAGTTTTGATTTTTGTGATCTCATGGTATTATACCTCTGTATTTGTGAAAACTGTACATCACCCACTGAACTCTTATATTTTGTTCTCTCTCTCAAGACTTTGCTTATGGCCATGGTCATGGCAGAAAAGTTCCCTTGGACCAGCGCAGGTACCTATAATTAAAATGTCATGTAAGCTACTTTTTTGCAATGTATTCCATACCTAACAATGCATTTTCTCTTTACTTTCTGTACCCTCCAGGTCTGAACCTGAAAAAGGTCCATGAAGATCAGTGTTTTACTTTGAACAAATGTTAAGTATCAGTAACCTGCATCTAACACAGAATAAGCAGGACACTCCTGTCTATTCTACAGAAAACTACCATTAATAACCATGTCCCCTAAAGAAGATCTGGCCCTAGACACTATATCCAGTTTACATTTAAGGCAATTAGGGACAACCAAGATGCAGTGACAAAACGACATTCTATTTTGCATTACATAAGAAACCTGAAGAAGTGCAAGCTGCTTCAATGGAAAGGGTTCCAGGCTCTGACTGAAAGCATCTGTCTTAGTTAAAAAAACAAATATGAGAGACAGACACTAATTGGTAACTTTCTGGTTGAAATTAATTTAGCAAAGGAAACAAAAGATCTAGTCATCCTTTCACTGCATAGTGATTGTGTTCTGTACACTCAATACCAGAGCTGTCAAATATATATACAGTCCATGAGATATTGTCCCTGACTTAATTATGTTGAACAGAAACTATACAAATAAAGGGGGTGATTTAAATTTGCTTCCTTAGGTATACATGGAGGAGTAGTCCTAAAGGAAAGCCTTTGTTTGTAAAAGATTAAATGGAGGTGGGAAATTACAGAAAGTGTTTGAAGCTCAGTCCTCTTTCTAGCAGAAGTAATAGCTGCAAAAGTTATTACAATAACAGAACACTTAGATGACAGTCCATCCTCTGTAATCATTAGGAATCAGGATTTAGTATCACTTGGCAGGTACAATTTTCCCACGGTGCTTGGAATTCTCCACTTCCCCATTTGCAACATATTTGCCTCTCTCTCTCTCTTCAGGAGTTCTCCTGCAGTGTATCAAAATAAAGCAAGAGGAGGAAAGGAAAGGAAAAGCCAGACTGATTATGCAGTAGGTGGGGAAGAAGGGCGGGCATGCAATAGGTGATGGACCTTCTTCCTACAGATATATCATTTAAAGTACAAAGTACTCAATCCCCTATAACCATCAGGACAGAGTACCAAGCTAGTCTTCCTAAATGGACATCTTCAACAGATCATTTCACAAACATGTTTCCCTAAACAAAAGCTTGATTTCAAGATAAGATACAAACTGCAGTGTTTTGCAAAGGTATTGGAAGAAGACCAACATATGTTTCTCAAACATAATCTAAGACAGTCTAGATGGATGAACCCTTGTGGCAAATGTAAGGGACCTGCCATATTTACAGTGAAAAACATTCTGCACATAGGGTTATAGGAGGTTACTAGGCTAATGATCCCAGGGCCCTTACAAGCCTAGCCAATTTCAACCCGTGTCCCCAAGGGTGTCTGGTTCAAGCAAATACTAAAATCAGCACCTACTGTTCCTGACCAAGAAAGACACAGGTAGAACCCCCATGGTGAATTTCTGGTTACCCATCCAATCGTCTAAACTGCGTTTAAAGAGGGTCAATGAGAGGCTTTGTTCAACATGAATATGAACCTTATTCCAAAGGTGGGACAATCTCTGTAAGACAAATTCTGCCTCTCCAGCAAGTTCTCTTGATGTCACATATCAGGTTAAGGTCCTTTGAGCGAGTGACCCATGTGTCATTTAACTTGTGAATGTGCAGTGTTTCCATCAAAGCTGGGTCAGCAAGGCAGAGGTCACCTCTGAGCAGTCAGTCTGTATGACACAGAGTTAAGTGACAATGATTTCAGTCTGTCCGCATAAGACAGATCTTGAAGACCCTGAATATTCTTTGTAAGGAACCACCAATTGCTGCAGGTGTTTGGAAAGCAACATACCAAAGGGAGCACTGGCCTGATGAGGGAAGAGTACAGTGGGTTATAACCTCTTTTGTTTCTGGAGGCAATGCCCTTACTTATGAGAGGAGCAATATAAAATGCCCTTCTTACCACTGTGGAGACATGGTGATCGAAGTTAAGGTTGTTGTCAACCTGTGTGCCCAGATCTCTCACCACTGACTGTGTGCTTAGGGTATTGCTATTGATGAGGTAGTTTGCAGGAACATCACCCTTGCCAAAGGGGATGATAATGCATTTAGTTTAAGACCATGACTTTGGCATCAGTCATTAGTCTGACTAAGACCTATATATATATATATATATATATATATATATATATATATATATATATATATGTCGTTGTGTCTTTCGGCGTTTCCCGGTTAGGGGTTGCCACAGCAGAACTCCGGTCCACCAACGATTGGCAGTTGATTTTTACATGCCGAGTTGCTGGCCCTAACGCACAACCTTCAACGAAGGTACGCCCTAGCCGAGAGTCGAACCGGACAGCGTCTTACTGTGAGGTGACAACGCTACCGCAGCACCACCACTGCGGAGATATATATATATATATATATATATATATATATATATATATACACACACATATATATATATATATATACACATATATATACACATACACACACACACACACACACACATATATCTATATATATATATATATATATATATATATATATATATATATATATATATATATACACATATATAATATATACATAAACATATAAATTATAATTTTAAAGTAAAAAAAATATGGAAAAATGAGCCATCTTGAAACATTATGTTCTGGTGCTGTTATCAAGTGTCAACACAAATCATAGCCTATTGTAAAGGGATTAGCTGAATGGGACACTGGACATTTTCATTTATTTATTTTATTTCTTTTAATGTATTTATTTTGCCTGTTTACTGGGCTAGTGGTTTGGGACTTACAATGGAAACAAGAAAGAATTCAAGTTATATGCAATGAGGTTAAAGAGAACAGTTTCATGGTAATAACTCTACATATGAAGTGCTACACAGTGGAATTCAGATGTACACATAATACGAATCTGTATCTACAGCTAAATATAAAGCATCAAAAATATTAGAACACATACATATTAAAGGGTAGGACCCTGTGACTGCTTCACATTTAGTTGGTTGGGGGGTGGCTTAATGGCTAAGGTGTTTACCTTACAAGCACAAGTTGCAGGGTTTGAGTATCACAAGGGATAATTGGCTAGGCTTAAAATGGCTCACAAGTGCAGTTAGCTTAGTACTAAACTATGAACCTATTAGTCTGAGATACTTTGTAGCATATCACTTTAAAAAGTTCCACCTAGGATTTTAAAAGCAGCTGCTGAAAAGACAGATTCAATAGAAGTAATCATTTTATGGTTACTTAAGTCATGCGAGGCTGGATGTCTGAATCGAGAGCAGAAGAGCTCTATGGTAGGAGCTGTAACAAATCTGTAAATTTCTGAAATCTGATATGTTACAGATTCTTCTAGGATGGGAATCTCACAAACTGGGTTTAAAACTTGATTAATTCCAGAAGAAAGGATGTTTGAGCTCCTACTAAGTACAGCAGCATACTTGTCCTGGATGCCAAATCAGTATGTGGTTTAATGTTTTACTAACAGACTGGCTTACAGGAAGACTTGTGTCACTGTATAGGGTTTTATGAATGAAGCAGAGAAGAAACAGATCAGCTCATTCTTTTACATGGAGCCAGTCTGTCTACTGCAGAGTGATGCAGTGGTGCTCTGTTCCAGATAAAAGTAGAATGAAGAAACAAATTTTGCAGGACAGAGTTTGGAGGTCTCCAAAATTTTGGTTGCAGAGGCATACATGTGAAGTACCACGCACATTTTTTTCTGTGGTTGTAGGATATTTTCACCTGCAACACATCCTCCCTACTAAAGAATTACTGTGTCATCCAAAAATGGTATACTTAAATTTAGATTTCATACTGATAATGTATAGAGACGTACTTGGGCTTGGATCAAGGGAGACCCATAAGTATTTAATGGAATAAACCTAATCTAAAGATCAACAATTGTAGCCTGGTGGGGTGTGGAGGGGTGGTAGGCAGTCAAGCTTGCAGTGTGTTCTCAAAAACATTAGTTTGTTCTTTTTGCAATTAATAGCTAATTGCATGGGCAGCAGCCAGGGATGCATCTTTCTGAAAATAAGATCTTGTGATTATGAGGAACACTTTTGTACTTTGGACTTGATTCACATAAGACAATATCATCTATATAAAGAATAAGATTGGACAGTTTGACCCAAGCAGGCAGTTAGCTACCAAATAGAAGGAAATGAATGGGGGCTAAAACTGAGCCTTGGCAAATCAAAAGATAAAAATCACTGATGGCTCTGGTAAAGATATATATATATATATATATATATATATTTATATGTGTGTGTGTGTGCGCGCATATGTGTCTATATATATATATATATATATATATATATACACACACACACACACACACATATATATATATATATATATATATATATACATATACATATCAGATCAACGAAAAAACACTTACCCGAAGACAAGTTCACCAAGACCACATCGCCGGCACAACACATCACCAACACAGGTAAGTGTAAGTACTGCGGAATGGAATGTATTCCAGTTTCTGCAATTGCATTAAAAACAACAAGAAATGTGTATATAGCAAGGGGGCAAGCCCCCCTGCGCCTCCCACAACCCCCCTACTTAAATATACCAACTCCGAGATCGCACCACTTTGCAGAAACAGGAATACATCCCGTTCTGCACTACTTATCATTGTCGGTGATGTGTTGGGTCGGCGATGTGGTATCGATGAACTCATCTTCGGGTAAGTGATTTTTCTTCGAACTGATAGGTTCTCATATATATATATATATATATATATATATATATAAAATGTGTATATAAAACACACACACAGACATCAGCGTACTATTTGATGTCAAGGGCATTGAACCCTGCTGCCAAAGGTTGAAGCCTGTCAAGAATAGCAGATATGCAGTCACACAAGTATATCGAGATTGGCCCCAGATACTTGACTCTTGACTAACCCCAAGCTCAACATCAAGAGTCTTGACCGCAGAGGCTAACTTTGTTGAAATCTGCATTGATGCCAACAACATCTGTCTCAGACCAAACCTCAAAAGAAAGACTTCAGATATGGAGGCCAAAGGACCACTGACAATATCAAAGCCATTGACTCTGGACAGCAATCAGAGGAGAAAACACTGGAGACTATGCCATTTGAATAGGACCTGTCCTGAAGGACTATGCAAATGAAGGTCGAGCTCATAATTTTATGCACTTCTCTATCAGAAGACAAGTTATACTGTTAGAGCTGGGCAGTTTTACAGGAAACTTTTTGTCTACTCTTTTGACAGGCAACTAAGAACAGGATCAAATTAAGGCACTTGTATTAGGGAACAAAACAATATAAGAGGCAAATGTCAAAAAGAGCAAAATCTTGCCACAAACTCTAGCAATAATTACTAAATAAATCAATCACTCACACAACAATCAAAAGTACTGAAAAAAAAGAAAAGACAAAACAATAAAACTGGAAGAAAAAAGGTAGAGCAGAGCTGCAAAATGTTCAAAAATAGATTAAAAAAGGAAAAGTCTGACATGAAACATAATCGAATGTAGAAGTCAAAGCAAGTAAGACAAGAAAGGAATTACTAATGTTTTTGAAAAAAATTTACCATAAAAAATTTTAAGAAGAAAATACAGCCTAGTATCATTTCTTTGATGCTTCTGCCCTGATTATCAGACATCCTTCTGGCTGAAGTCATATACTCTGAGAAGCATTTTCCATGTCAACACCTGATGAAACTATGAGGAATAGTTAGTTTTACCTAAGCAAAACATAAATCACAGGGATTAACAGCTTCCCTGATAGGAGGATGCAAATGAGAGGAACCCTTAAGAAAAAACTTTGCACATTTTAAGAGAAGCCAAAGAAAATAAATTTTGTCCACATTAAAATTGGATATGACAACCAAATATACTATAGTTCATGGATAATTTAGGCCCAAATAAAATTTCTGACAAATACTGAAAAACCATGGGAAATGGATGAAAATATACAGCCCAGACTGAAATCCTTCTCTGTTTGCATCTTCTGTATGGAGGGTTTCTCAGACAATGACTAAACATACACCACCCTGCTCAAAAAACTTGATCCTGACTTTCAACGAAAGTGGAAAAGCCACGCTGTTAGCTTCAAATGTGGAAGTTTTCAATGTGCTTTGCCAGAAAGATGAGGAAGAAAAGACCTCTTTATAGACAGTTTGAGAGGAGGTTCCACTTAAATCCTCAAGAGTAAACACCACACCTAGCTGGGCTGCCTGAGCAAAATTAGAATTGCTAAAAAGAATTCAGCACAGTAAAGCCTGCCATTCTGGGTAAATGTCATCATCAGAAGAAATGGAAAAAGAGCAAAAAGTAGCCATCAAGACAAGTCTTGAACTGCTGCATTCCTGCTGGCTGTTGGGAGTGGGACTAACAACAACCTTGGACACTCTATTAGAGATGCTCCAATTTAGCTCGCTCAGCAAAATACAACTAAAAACAAAAGATAAGCGATGCTCCACACCGTAAAACTTGACTGAACAATTTATTTAAGACTATGATAGCGACAAAACAACAAACAGAAATACAGAGGACAAGCACTTTCAGCTATTAAAGCCTTCTTCAGATCCACATTCAAAAACCACTTCAACATAATATAAAGCTTCTATCAGCCAATGACAAATAATATGTAAATATCATGTTTTAGCCTAACCAACAGAGGTGCTTATACAAGCAACTTTATCATCCAATGTGCTTCATTATTCTAATGAACTTTACCTAACCAACAAAGGTAAGGATGTAAATCAGACTTCACTTTCCTAAATATCATTGGCTTAAGCTAGCCAATAGAAGTAAAGATGTAAATCAAACTTCTCTTTTTTCATCTTTCTACCAGGATAAGGACCTGCCCCCTTCATTATAGCATAATAGTCTTTTCAATTTGTTCTTATTTTTGAATTGGAAGGTTGGACATGGCCCTGCTATACCTTTTATTTTGGTATCAGCAGTCAGAACCGGCCAGTACTTCTTAATCACTTGGCATATGGTGTTATGATCAGAACCAAAAGGAGCTCTTATGTTTTAAGTATTTAGTTTTTAATAATTGCTAAGCCTGATATTGCTCTATTATGTGCTATATTTTTATTAAGTGATCTAAGATTATTCTATATTAGCACATTTTCATTTAATTTGCCTGAAACTAATTATTTACTTACAAAATTCAAATTGGCTTAGTGGTAGAATTCTTGCCTGCCATGTGGGAGATCCGGGTTTGATTCCCGGTCATTGTATTAATTTTAAGCATTTAAGCTAGAGGCTGCTTTATCAAATGTGTGTAAGATTATTTTATACCAGTGCTCTTTCGTTTAATTTGTTTGAAATTATTTATTTATTTATATAATTCAAAATGGTTTAGTGGAAGAATTTTCGCCTACCACGTGGGAGTTTCGGGTTCGATTCCCGGCCAATGCATTAATTTTAAGTATTTAGATTTTAGCAAATGTAAGGCTTGCTTATGTTTTAATATATACTTTTAAGGGTGCATTTTTATTAAGTGAATTTTGCATATTATAGGTATCTTAACTACCAAAGTATTAGAAAATATTTGCAAGTAGTTTCTTATATAAATGTGATGTGAACTATCGATCCATACAGAAGAGAAGTTTGATTTACATTTTTACTTCTATTGGCTAGCTTAAGCCAATGATATTTAGGAATGTGAAGTCTGATTTACATCTTTACCTTTATTGGTTAGGTAAAGTTCATTAGAATAATCAAGTACATTGGATGATAAAGTTGCTTGTATAAGCACCTCTATTGGTTAGGCTAAAACATGATATTTACATATTATTTGTCATTGGCTGATAGAAGCTTTATATTATGTTGAAGTGGTTTTTGAATGTGGATCTGAAGAAGGCTTTAATAGCTGATAGCGCTTGTCCTCTGTATTTCTGTTATTTGTTTTGTCACTATCATAGTCTTAAATAAATTGTTCAGTCAAGTTTTATGGTGTGGAGCATCGCTTATCTTTTGTTTTTAATCTATTAGAGATGGTATTAGAAAACAATGTTTGGAGTGATGGTCTGATGAAGCAAATTTTATATTTGTAAAAGAGCTTACCTGGATTCTAATAAAACATTTTAATAAGAGACTGTGCTATTTTCCTAGTTCCTGAAGTGACTGCCTGCCTTATACTACCTGAGTATTTCTTCTCTGATTTTTTTTGTTGCTCTTGTGCTCTTTGGACAGTAGTCGTTTTAGTGGAAGTACTTTTGTTTATTAACTAAATAAATAAATAAGGTGCCAGGACTGGGAAAAAAGGCAGTGGAGAACCTTCAGGACAGAGAAACATTCCTACCACAGGGTTAGGCCAAGCTCGGGGGGATCCTCCTGTGGTAGAAGTATCTGATCTCCCCATCTAAACTGAAGTTGAAAGCCTTCATAACAGAAAAAAGTAACCTCACAAGCACACCTCTCTACAGGCTACTGCTGGCACAGCAGACTACCAGTAACTGTATGTTGTTATATGGTTGACTTTAAGCATAAAGCTCTGTATACTACTGCCCTAATACCTGCTGCACATCACCAAAACAATCACCCCCTCCCCTCTGCTTGTTACATCATCTGCCTCTCACTGTCTCTTGACAAATTCTCTTAAGTAATTCCCTCTCACTTCCTTAATATAACTCCCCTGCTTTAAATCTTTCCTTCGACTAGTATTCCAGCTCAGCCTAACACACCCGACTCTTATTTCCCAGGTCTCTTCTTCTCATCTAGATCCCTCTTCCTGACTTCTTTCATATATGTTGGCATTTTGCTGACTTAGAATTTTCTCTCTGCTGATCTGTAGTTAACCTTCACAAAGCCTGCCTAGCATAACCACAACTAGCAACAGTGAGATAAACTTTTCACTTACTAATAGTCTCTGGCACACATCTGAACAAAGGTTTTCCCCCTTCATATGTTACGTTTCATTCCAAGTGACAAATGATCCACGGCACTATAGAGTTGCCGCAAACATCCTATTTCACTTCTCTTTTTCCAACATTCCCACAATCCATTACGAAGTTCATAAACACTGTGTTGGTGTTCTGTGCCATCTTTCTTCTCTTCCCTTTCCAGTACACACACTATCGACATGGTGATGTGCAGTCAGTGATTGCTTTCATTGTTTAATCACCAAGTGCACTACCCTTTCACAAACCTTAATCTCAGAAATAATCACAACTTTATACTATTGCCAAACTGTTAAGGATTATTTGTTTCTTAATTATTTGAGTACTCAATGTGTAAGAGTGTTGCAGGAAAGCAGGTTGCTATTGCCCATATTTGTTAAAACTCCACAACAACCACTACCTGTATGTACACTACTTAAAAGTGTAAGTATGCTGTAACTGTGCTGTAGGATACAAATATTTAAAATTATCTCCCATACCTCCCAGACTTGAAAACACTGACCCTATTTACATACCTAATTGGTTATAGCTGGAATTGTGTGTCTGTGTATCTTGAGAGCATACTCTACACACTATCGATTGCAATAACATTGCTTTTTAGGAGGCTTTAGTTGCTCCATATATACATTTTATGCTTTGGCAAATGCACTTTTTACAGCTCTGAACAAATTCCGCAGTGCAATCAGACTGTATGCCTATCTGCTCCAGTGAACTGGCTTATCTGAATGTGTTACACTATAAATGTCTACTGCTTTTTAATTACTCAATCCTGAATGCACTCCAAGCATAGTAGGCTGCTAATTCTTAGTTGTTCAAGCATACCTAGATTTTTGTTAAGCTGCCCTACCACAGCATATTGACAATCGTTTCATTTTTTTGTTTTCTCAGCTCTTGTCTTAATGGAACAAACATGCAAAATAGAATGCACATTACATTGCTCATTCTTAATTGTACTGATTGATTGTCTCTCAAACTGTACCTATCTATATAAATTCCTACCACTAATTGCTGTACTTTTTACATACTATAAAGCCTGGTAAACATCTTTCTAACCTCTACCTACTTTCTTAAACTCACCTGTATTATATTTTCCCAGTTCTATTATACTCAAACCCTGCTTACTTCTCTCTCTTTCTCTTTCTTTATTGAATTCCTAATAGTACTATACACTCTTTTTTTCCTATTGAAATTCTCTGTCTCCCTTTTATCATCTTCTTCTACAGGAAATAGCCACAACTGATCTCACCATCCAAATTGAAGTTCAAAGCTTTTATAAGAGAAAAACATACCCTTCCGAGCACTCCTATCTACAGGCTATTGCGGGCAGAGCAGACTACCAGTAACTGTATGCTGTTACGTGATTAACTTGAAGCATAAAGCTCTGTATACTACTGCCCTAATACCTGCTGCACGTCACCAAAACAACTACCCCCTCCCCTCCGCTTGTTACATCATCTGCCTCTCACTGTCTCTCTGCAAATTCTCTTAAGTAATCTCTTCCCACTTGTTTAATATAACTCCCCACTTAGAATCTTTCCTTTGACTAGTACTCCAGCTCAGCCTTACACACCAGACTCTTACTTTCCACATCTCTTCTTCTCAACTAGATCCCTCTCCCTGACTTCTCCTTTCATCTATGTTGGTATTTTGCGTTCTTTTAGAATTTTCTCTCTGCTGAACTGTAGTTACCTTTACAAAACCTACATAGCACCAGTGAGATAATCATTTCACTTACTGATAGTCTATGGCACACATCCGAACAAAGATCACAACTTCGATGTACAAACATTGCATAATAGTCTCACAGCTATAAACTGGGCCAGACTCAAAAACCTTCCTATCAATGAAGCAGTCCTAAAATTTCAACATATTTTCCTTGATGTCCTTAACACCCTAGCACCACTAAGGAAAGTTAGGATTAAAACAACCCATACCCCTTGGCTCTCCAAGAACACCCTCACTCTTACGAAAAATAGGGATAGTACCTAGAAACTTTGGCTAAAACTAAATCTACTGTATTACTCCAAAAATATAAAGAGCTCAGATATCTCACAAAAAAGCATATTAACAAAGACAAGAAAAAATTCTACCATGAGGCCCAATACACCCACAACTCTACCCCCCAAAAATTCTGGTGCACCATTAACAAGATATTACACCCTGGAAGACCCACTACCCCAAACCCCTAACCAAACAATACTCCTCAATAAACTGCTACTCTACTAAATCTTATTTCATTGAATCTATTCATAAACTTACACACACATACAATGTTCCACCTACCCCCTCCCAACACTACCAATGCCACCCCATTCTCTCCCTGTTCCCACTGCCTACATGAAATCTCTTCTACTTAAGCTTAAGTCATGCTCCCCCTCTGTAGATAACCTCCCTCCCCTTTCTTAAACTTGCACGTCACTCGATAGCCTACCCTGTCTCTATACTCGTAAATAGGTCAATCCAAGAATCTACTTGTCTCTCACATCTGGAAATCCTTTTACACCATACCATTACATAAAGGAGGTAACTCCACTGATCCATCTAATTACAGACCCATAGCCATTCTCTCACCACTCTTTAAAATTCTAGAAAAATGCATACATAATTAACTTAACTACCTAATAGACAAAAAAGTAGTTTTGTACCTACCATAAATGTAGATGTTCGAGTGTATTCACTGCTGCAGTCATTACACTTGAGTTATCATCCCGTCAGGTGGTCCCGCAGTCTGCCAGAGTTCCAAAGTCTTGGTCCAGCGTCAGTTGCTGTCGCTTCTTCCCTTACGTCAGTGCGCCAGGGGTATATAAGATGCAGCCGACGTCATCTTCTTCAGTTTTTCTTTCCCCAGATGTCAGGTGCCCCCAAATAGGTAGGCAATACATATTGCTAATAAAAGATACATAAAAAATAAAAGCAATACCTTCAGATACAAACAAATACACCACATAGTTTGTATAGGGTAGAAAGTTATAGATAAGTCCCAGCTAAGAAAGTGGGGATGGAGGGTGGGTAACCTGGACTGCAGCAGTGAATACACTCGAACACTTACATTTATGGTAGGTACAAAACTATACTATGTTCATAGTGTTTCACTGCTGCAGTCATTACATTTCGGTTGAATCCCAAAGCTGAGTTTGGGTGGCTGGATCTATAAAGGATTCGGGGTGGCTATGAGGCCCTGCAGCACTGCAGTGGCAAAGCCAGCTCTGGATTTAGAGTAAAGAGGCAAGTGGTAATGCTTGGTAAAGGTATGCACTGAACTCCAAGTTGCAGCTTCCAAAATATCCTTGGTAGGTACTCCTCTAAGGTAGGCAGTTGAAGTGGCTGTTGCCCTGGCTGAATGTGGCCTAATGTTGCTAGGTACAGTTTTTCCATACTGTGTGTAGCAGAAACGGATACAGTGTCCTATCCACTTTGAAATGGCCTGCTTTGAAATAGCCTTTCCCTGTGATCCTGCAGCATATGCTACAAACAATTGCTCAGTTTTCCTGAAAGATTTTGTTTTGTCTAAGTAGAAGCGTAACTGCCTGTGTATGTCCAATGAGTGCAGAAGTCTCTCCCCTTTATTCTGGGGATTTGGATAAAATGTTGGCAAGTGAATGGTTTGGTTAAGAGCCACACTGGATACCACCTTTGGCATAAATGTAGGGTTTGTACTTAAAGAAACCCTGTCCTGATGAAAAATGATGAAAGGTTCCACTGCCATTAGTGCCTGTAACTCTGAGACTCTTCGTGCTGAGGTTATTGCCAGAAGCAGAGCAGTTTTCCATGACACATATTTTAATTCTGCTGAACTGGCTGTCTCAAAAGGAGGTAAAGTTAGTTTTTCCAAGACAAAACTGAGGTCCCAAGTTGGTGTTGGTGCACTTCGGGGCAGTCTTATATTTTTAGCCCCTCTGTGGTACTGATTTAGTAATGGATGAGAGAAAATATGAGGATCCGTGTTGTAATGAGCTGAGATGGCAGAGACGTGGATCTTAATGGATGAAAAGGATAGGCCTTTGACCAGCATCTCAGTTAAGTATTGTAATATCTGAGGAATATTTGGGGCAAGAGGGTTAAAGCTTTGAGCCTGGTTCTAGGCGCAGAATCTCTTCCACTTTTCTGAATAGGATTTCCTGGTGCTGGGCCTCCTGGCCTCCAAAATGACATCCATAACAGCTTTAGAGAGAGGTGTTGGCTGCTTGGCTAAGTAATCTGCCATGCAGCCAGGTTTAAGGTTTTGAGCTGGCTGTGCAGGATCTGATTGTTTTGTTGAGTCAGAAGATGAGGAATTTGAGGTAAAATCCATGCTGGGTCTTGAGCCAAGTTCTTTAAGATTGGGTACCAGTGCTGGCGAGGCCAGTCTGGGGCAATCAGGATCATTTTTGGCCTTTCTTGTCTGGCTTTTAGGAGTACCTTTGAAAGGAGAGGCAGTGGTGGGAAGGCATAAACTTTTAGGGTTTTTCCAGCTGAACGAGACAGCATCCACTTTCCATGCTTGTGTGTGGTAAGTCCTTGTGTAGAATTTCTGTAGTTGGCAGTTCAGAGGGGAGGCAAAAAGATCTATGTCTGGGCACCCCCATTTTTGTGTTATCATGCTGAATACTTGTGGATTTAATTTCCACTCGTGAGGATCCATGATGTTTCTGCTTAAGTCGTCTGCCAGAGTATTTTTCTTTCCTGGCAGGAATTGTGCTTGCAGATGAACTTGATAGGTCAGTGCTGTGTTCCACAAAGTCATGGCTTGTCTGCAGAGGGGATAGGAATGAGAGCCCCCTTGCTTATGTACCACATAACTGTGGTGCTGTCCGTCTTTAGTAATAGTTGTCCTGGATGCAGAAGGTCCTTGAAAGCAGTTAGGGCATTTTGTACAGCTAGCATCTCTTTTTGATTGATGTGAAGATGCATTTGGTCTGCGGCCCACTTGCCCTGAATACATTTTCCTGCCATATGTGCTCCCCAGGCGTAATCCGAAGCATCTGTTGTTAGTGTCTGCCTGGCTGTGGGTAAAGTGAAAGGCTGTCCCTTGTTGTGGTGACATGCCTGTGCCCACCATCGAAACTCCTGTTGTAGGCAGGGAATAAGTAGTATTACTGTTTCCAAACTGTGGCAGTGTTGAGTCCAAACACTTTTTAGGTACCATTGTAATTTCCTCTTATGCAGTCTGGTATATGGTATCAGTAGTATGCAGGACGTCATGAACCCCAAGGCCTGCAGAATTTTTCTTGCAGGGAGTTGGGTTTTTGTTGCCATCAATTGAAAGTACTGAGTCAGTTGCCTTTGTTTGTCTGGCGTGAGATAAGCCATCTGGGCCGTTGTATTTAAGCTGGCACCCAGGAATATTATCTCTTGTGAGGGCACTAGTTTTGACTTCTTTTCGTTTACTGTGTACCTTAGGCAAATGAGCAATCTTTTTACAAATGCCAGATGCTTTAGAAGAATGCCCTTGCTCTCTGCTTGAATAAGGCAGTCGTCCAAGTAAGGATGTATTTGAATTCCTTTTTGTCTGCAAAATGCAATTACTGGTGCCAGGCATTTTGTGAAGACCGTGGGCGCAGTAGATAAGCCAAAGGGCAGTGCAGAGAATTGGTAATGCATTGTGCCAACTATGAATCTGAGGTATCTTCTGCAATTTTGTCTGATTGGGACATGCAGGTATGCCTCTTTGAGGTGCAGAGTAACAAGCCAAGCCTTCTTGCCCAGCATGGGTAGAAGTTGCTGTAGTGTCAACATTTTGAATTTCAGAACATCCAGGTAATTATTTAGAGTAGATAGGTCCAGTATGGGTCTCCAGGCTTTGTCCTTTCTGGGGACCAAGAAAAGTCTTGAGTAAAATCCTTGTCCTTGTTCCTGTTGTGGCACTTTTTGAATAGCTCTCATGTCCATGAGGGCTGTAATTTGTTTTTGTGCCTCTGCCCATTGATTTAGTGGCAGGTCTGGCATTCTTTTTGGCCTTGGTAGACTATGAAAGTGGAACCTGTAACCTTGAGACACAATGTCCAGAACCCATTTGTCTTGGGTGATTATATGCCAATTCTGTGAAAAAAGAGCTAGTTTTCCCCCTAAGGGAGCTGCCAAAAGGTAAGTGCTTGGCATGTGAAGGGGGAAGTCATTGGGACTGTTTCCTATAAGGATGTGACTTGTCTTCTCCTCCTTTTGGGGTAGAAGCACCCCACTGTCATGGTCTGTAAGAGCCTTGGGACTGAGATCTGCCTCTTGGGCGCCTGCATCTGCCTCTTTGTGGTCTGTCTGACACTGGAAAGGACCAATTTTTAGAAGGCCAATTTCTGCTAAATCGAGGTGGCTGTACCTGTAAAAAAATCCTTCACTGTTTGCATAGCTTTTGCCTTATCCTCCATTTTCTTTAATACCTCCTCTGCCTTAACACCAAACAAGATATCATGCTTTAAAGGAGCATCCAATAATTTTGCCTTAACATGATCAGGTAAACCTTGTTCTTTTAACCAAGCATGCCTTCGAATCACAGATCCTGTAACTGCGGCTCTACAAGAAGTCTCTAATGAATCAAAACCACATTGCAGAGTATGTTTTCCCACTTGTTCAGCTGCATGCAATAAATCCTGCATCTCCTTGTAGTCAGGACTTTCTGAGCTTGTAAGCATTTTCTGTTTTAACAGAGACATTAAATATTGTTGGTATTTAAGTATGTGGAACTGGCAATTTAAAGCCCTTAATGCTAAAGTTGAAGAAGTGTAAACTTTCTTCCCCCATCTATCTAATGCTTTTGAATCCCTGTCAGAGGGAACTGCATTTTTAGCCATGGAAGCCTTTACCCCTTTGGACCCTGTGAAATAGTTTCTGGGTCAGCAGCAGGGTTTTTATAAAGAAATTTGTGAGAGTCAGGGACTCTGTAGTACCTATCTGGCTTGACTGGTGCTGGGGGCAAAGAATCAGGGGTTAAACTGGATTCAGAGAACACATCATCCACAATGTCTAACACAGGCGGAATAGCAAGGGGCCTGTGCTGAGGCAACAAAAGAAAATCTCTGAGCCTTTTCTTGGATTCTGAATAATCCTGGCTCTCCCAATGAAAATGCTCCCTCATGGTATGTAAAGTTTCCCCAAAAGAGTAATCCTCAGGAGGAGAGGCTGAAGGGATAGATTCTTCAGCAGAGTCCTCATAGGGGGGTAAAGAGTATCCCTGGTCTGAAGTGGAATCAGAAGAAATGGAAACCTGGTCAGAGGAGTCATAGTCTGTATCCTGCCCTAGGCCTTTTATCAGGAGGGGGATGGGAACCCCTGATCAGAGTAATTAGGTCTTCGGCCATTTTGAGCATCTGTTTTTTAGGCATGGATGCCTGTCCAGTTGAATGCTGTACTTGTTTCTTTGTCTTTAATGGAGTTTTAGCCTTGGTTGTTGTTTTGATGGTAAGCTGTGAAGGTCTGAAAATACCCTCAGAAGCCGATGCCTGCTCAGTGGCTCCGGACCCATCTGAGGGGTTAATTTCCGTAGGCCCAATACCTTGAGTTTCCAGAGGCCTAGCAATCTCCACGTGGGAGTCGGAGGCGGCCTGTGGCTCTGAGGTAGTGCGTGTCAGGGGCTGTGAATGCACCTCACTGAGAACCGGCGAACCGGCGACTGGCCTAGAAGAGGCTTCATAGTCAGTTTTGGACCTCGGATGCCTGTCCTTATCTTTGTCTTTGCATTTTTTGTGTATTCCGGTCGTCGGTTGTTCCAACGGTATGCTATAATTGAACCTTCGGCCAAAGTAATGGAGAGCAAAATCAAACCGATGTTTAATAGTGCGCTTGTTAAATCTAGCACAAAACCGACAACTAGTGACGTCGTGGTCTGGGCCTGGGCATGGAATACAGTAAGAATGAAAATCCTTATGAGGTATTTGCTTCCCACAAGAAATGTAATTATTAACTTTTACTGACATCGGTCTGAGGCAAGAAAAAGTTTCCCCAACGGGGTACTTAGCTTTATTGAAGACTTCGGTTCTGAAATTCGAATTTGAAAATCTGAGGAGTCAGCCGACCGGCACTTGCGAACTGCTTTTGCTTCAGGCACCGCGCGGCAAGAAAGACTGAAGAAGATGCCATCGGCTGCATCTTATATACCCCTGGCGCACTGACGTCAGGGAAGAAGTGACAGCAACCGATGCCGGGCCAAGACATTGGAACTCTGGCCGACTGCGGGACTGCCTGATGGCAGGACAACCCAAGTGTAATGACTGCAACAGTGAAACATGATGAACATCCTTCTGACCCCTACTCATTATGGCTTTAGAACAAACCATAGTACATCCACCACCCTTCTGAACTTCACATACACAGTTAAAGTCGTAGAGGCCATAGACAAAAACCTACTGGTCTCATGCCTTTTCCCTGACCTCTCAAAAGCTTCTAACACCGACTCACACTCCAAACTACTAACTGATCTCAACCTCTCCTCCTCTGCTATTCTCTGGTTCTCAAACTACCTTTCCAACAGGCTACAGTCAGTCACATGGCTTTCCACCTGCTCCCCTTTCTTACCCATCCAGACAGGTGTCCCCCAGGGCTACATTCTAGGACCTCTTCTTTTCAACATCTTCACAAACAACCTCCACTCCTCCTGCACCTTCTCCTCGCTAATACAATATACAGACGACTCTACCCTCATCTCATGCTCTAGTGACATCTCTCACCTCTACTCTCTCTCTCAAAACACATTTCACAATGATGAGCAATGGCTAACTAATAACTAGCTCATCCTAAACCCCCCAAAAAACAAACTCTTCCTTTTCTTTCCTAAATCCCTCACCCACCATAAAACCACCTTTACCATCTTATCACATGACAACACCATTATCAAAGCTGATTCTTACATTAAACAGCTTGGCATTATAATTGTTGACCAATTAAAAATTGACCTCCATATACAACACTCTGTTAAAAAGTCAAATCAATTAATGGGACTACTCTATAGGAATAAAAAAATTCCTAACCTCTAACTCCAAACCCTCTCTGGCACAGGCTTTCCTCCTACCCAGTCTTTTGTATACCTCAGCAATTCTCACTTTTCTAAAATCTACCTTAACAACAAAACTGGAAGAAACGTATAACATAGCTCATTTTGCAGCAATCAACCATACAAATCCCACTACTGCCTTTCTTTAAAACAACTTCAGTGGCTTGAGTTCCCCCAACTTCTTCTTTCCCAACTACAGTTCACTCACACCTTACTAAACAAACTTTCAGCCTGTCCATCTCTCTCCTCTCTTCTATTCCTCTACACTCCCTCCAGAAATCTACACAGCTCAGATCAACACTTTCTCAATATTTATAAATCCAACAAAAACATTGCTAAACTTCTATATAAAAGCACAGTGTCCGAAGCCTGGAACAATCTCCCTCCAAATATCCATAACATCAAATGAACAACTCATTTCAGAATTGAACTTAAAAACTAACTTCTTAATACTAGCTCCTGCCCATGCCAGGACCTCACTTAATCCCACCCTCCCCATACCTCTCCCTACTCAAACTCTCTTAACCTTCTACTATTCATACTAACAGCAACACTAGCTTGCATTTCACTACCAATCTCGATATAATATTCGGCAACTTTATGACCTAATAGCGTGAACGTAACAGCGTTTTTCTTTCTTTTCTCTCTCTTTCTCCAACATCTCATATGCTGCTCACTCAGCATACTTTTCATGCAACTTCTGCTACTGTAAATATGGGCAGTGATATACTAAGTGTTCCTGCTTTAAGAAAGAAATTATGTATTGCTACAATCAAACAAGAAGCCCAGAATTTCCATAAAGAGGATGTGTAGCAAGAGTAAGAGCAAAATTAGATGAAAGAAAAACGGTCAAAAGCAACAGATAAAAAACGTAATTTCTTAATGCAACAGATGAGGGAAAAACATATATAGATGAAGAAACACTGGGTCGCCTAGAAAAAGGAGGAGCACAGAAAGTCTGAAAAGAACAAAAAGAGGGTTTGGGAAGGTACAAAAAAGAAACATGGCCATGAGAAAGAAAAAGGTATCTGATATGAGACAATATTTATGCAAAGAAAAAGCCATACTAATAAATGCAAAAAGAGCATCGCCAAAGATACTTTAAGAGAAATACAGGTAAAGACACCCAGGTATGGCACACATTTGCAATGCAAAAAATAAAATCTCAAAGGGGAATGTAAAAAAATGGGGGATTAGGGAGGTAGAAATTAAACACATAGAAAATGAAGTGATAGACCATCTGTGAAGTGATGGGTTGACAGGGAGTGTCACAACATGATAAACACGTAGATCGCCAGACAGAGAAGCAGTGGATGAAGCTGGATACATCTGAGGAGGGTATGCCATAGAGCAATGTTGTGCAACCTTTAAGTTACTTGCATGCAAGTCCAATTGAAGTTGCACAGCAAGGGAAGGAGCAGGCAACAATGGCACTGGTCATGCAGCAGTATGATAAGCCAATGGTTTCCCATATGGAGAAGAAACAGATGAAACAGGATGCATATAAATAGGATTTGTCACAGGAAAATGTTCTGGAATCTTTTCTGGAAGACTCGCAGGAAACAGAAAAGAAGATGTTCTCAGTCCAGAAGTAAATGATCTAAGGGAAGACCTGCTTTTTAATAGAGATGGATAGATGTATTAACACAGATAAAAAAATAGAATACAGAAAGTAATTAAGACCTAAAATGTTAGAAGACTGGTAAAATGGATGAACACAGTAATTAGGCCTATTAAGAGAAATTCATGTGAAATAAAAATAACTAGGATTTATTAATCCCTTACTAGTTTCGCTGCACATTAAGTGTTATCCACAAAAATGTTGAGTAACAAAGGAAAGGAAACTAGTAGAATTCCACCATGGAAGTATTGAACAGAGAAAATATAAATCCACTAAAATAAGTAGTATCACAGAAGAATACAGAAAAGGGAAAAGATCCTTAGAAAGATAGATAGTAAAAGTAACAGAGCAACTAAACTGATAAGGATTTATCATACACTATTTCCAACAATAAATTATAATGGTCAGCACAAGCAGAAAAACTTAGAGGGTTTGCAGATACATATAAAGTAAAAGTACAAAATAACCAATTCATTGATGACCCAAAAAGATTTTAAAGAGAATTGGAAAGCAATGCAAACAGAACAGAAACACCCTCAAAAAGAAACAGGCATATTGTGTACATTTGGGAGAAATATTTATGAAGACCCTTGTTGAACATAAAGATCGTGAAATGACAGAATTAAAAGAAACAGTAAGGAGCTCCAATGTAAAGGATATGAAAAGGGATGAAGGAGAGATATTGAGATAATTTAGTAAAGCTCCTAAATGGAGAACCCCAGACCCAGATACATTACTTAATTTCTGGCTAAAGTAGTAACATCTCCACACAAAGATTTAGCCCAAAGTAAAAATTATCTATATGTCTTCCTAAGAAGTATAGAACAGTCTGCCTTCCAGCAGAAACTAGAAATGATGCAGACAGAATTTATAGCCTTCTAAAAATAATTCATGGTCAGTTAACAAGGTAATAAAAAAAGTCATATGGAGCAAAGGATCATCTATAGTTAAACAAAGCCATAACAAACAGTTGTAAGAAGTGGAAGAAACTTAAGCATGGCATGGATATAGTATAAAAAAAAATTTGACAGCATTCCACATTCAAGAATAATGGAATGCTTATAGATGATGCACCCTACATTGAATGCTTACAGATTGGTAAGATACATCCTACACCGATCAGTTACACTGCAGTGACTGAGCTAAGCCACGAGCGAGGAGAAATTAATATCTCAGGGACAAAACATTAAAAGAGGGTCATCACCATTGCTGCTTTGTCTTGCCCTTACTCTATTAACTCTTTACATAACAAATTAGGCTATGGTTAAAGTTTAGCTCCCAGAAACTATCCTGGATTAAGGAAATTCTGTCTAATTTTTCTAGATGTTTTAAAATTGTATACTTCATCAGATGAGAATTTGAAAGCTCAACTGCAAATGGTTAAAACTTTCTCAGACTATATAAGAATGATGTTTGGTCTTGACAAATGAGCAAAAGCAACATTTTTAAAAGAAAACTACAGCACCAAAAAAATAATATCCTGTGACATGAATGTGAAATAAAGGAACTTAAGTAGGCAGGAGTGTATGCATATTGGGAAATACATGAAGGACTGGCAATGAACAAAAAAGAAAACAAAGCTTAGTAAGGAACACTTCAGAAGACTAAAGCTAATACTGAAAAATAGCCTTGCAATTTGGGAATAAAGTCCAAGCTATCTCCTCCTGTTGTAATTTACAGCCTTAGTATGATTGGCCATGAAAAGTATTGAATCAGTTGTACAAAAAACAAGAAAATGCTTCATGTTTACTAAATGATTTATATATATATATATATATATATATATATATATATATATATATATATAAATCAGCATACCAAGATTATATATCCCTTTCTCTGGAGATGTATGGGTTTACTCAAAACTGACTATGTCTGCAATTATGGGAATTCACACATATTTGCTGACCTCATCAGATCCAAACATAATGAAAGGTCTAAAGCATGAAGAGATGTTTAGGATGACACCTTTGCTTAGTTTAGTAGAAACATTTCAGAATAAAGTGAGAAAGGAACTCAAATCAGAAATTAAAAAATTAGAAACTGAAAGTGCAAAAATCTAAAAAGCAAATGTAAAGAAAAGGACCAGAACAGAAATAAAGAAAACTGTAAAATCCACAAATGTAGCAGCAAGTAAAGAAAACATCCGGAACAACCTCATGTTGACCATGATTTGATGCAGGGATGGCAAAAGAAAGGCTAACTGAAACCAAATGGTGGTCCAAGATTGTGTGCTACGTATATGTTGTTTACAAAGATCATTGAAACAGAAATGCAAGATTTGTAAACAGAACTGGAAACAGTGAGACATCTCATTGCTGAGTGTGATACACTCATAAATGAAGGTCTGTAGAATGAAAGACACAATGATATAGTAAGACTGTTGCACTGGGGATTGTGCAAACACTACAACATAGAGATAGTGGAGACTCATTGGAAACACGAGCCGCAAACCACTATTGACAATGATGAATTTTATATTAAGTATTACCAACAGTTCAAAAAACAGATGCAAGAAAACCAGATAAAGTAGTCCAAAAAAAATAAAAGTAGCATTGATCCTTGAAATTGTTACACATAGTGATTACAGTTTCTTGCATACTGAAAGACAGAAAGTCTTAAAATATCAAGATTTGCAAGTAGAAATGAGAGCAATGTGGAAGAAAGGCACCCAGACAGTTCAAGTAGAAGTAGGACAATCTAGTGAGTTTGGCATTAAAGGTAGACTGCTAAACAAACTTGTTCAATTTGACAAGGAAAGGCTTCCTGAAAAACTGAACAGACCTAGGGAAACAAGACTTCATTTAAGAATTATGAGGAGAGAGAGGCTAAGGAGAAGAAAATCTCCTTCAGCTGTCCCAAGACACCGCAGAACCAACAAGGAGTTGCTGAAACATTTTTTCAGTAATCTCACATTCTAAATAAAAAGTACAAAGATGTTTTCTTCATCTAATGAATATTGCCTCATTACACTTGGTATAAATGTCACATAACTCATATAAGTGATGTGACCCTAGAGAAAATGTACATTTGTTGTGTGTTTTAAAGTGGGAGACTTGCTTGGCACACTCACGCTTACTAGAGGACGGTGATACGTTTAAAAAGTGCCAAAACCCTGTGACAAACCAAAGAAGAACAAAGTCCCAATATAAACACTGCATAAAGTTACAAGTAGAACGGCAAATAAACTTGCAAATCTATATTCAATGACTACAGAATGAATCCACTAATCCAATTGTTTTTTTCCCCCAAAAAGTAGCCTGAGGCCATTTGGATCCAATCAAACACACTTAGTAGCAAGAATAAATTATAAGTGAAAGAGACAGACAGGTGGAGAAGGCTATGAGTAGGTACACGGGTAGGCAGTTGGCTGTCTAGCTCTAGTCTACGGTTATATGCATTGTACCCAAATAGTTACATCTTTGCTGGGACAGTGGCGTAGATATTCTAAGGAAGCTGTAAGATTCTGCACTGCACTTTATAACCATGATGTAAAGTACTAAAAAGGGAAAAAAAAAGTGTGTGTGGGGGGTTAAAGGAAGAGGATTTATAGCATAGACAGTAGCTTCTATGTTACCAGACAAGTGCCTTTTTTGTTTCTGTTGTTGAAAAGACGTCAGGGATGAAAGTAGTTGTTTTTAACAAACCATCATTGCACAAATACATAGTGCTTCTGCAGCTGGTTCTCTTGCCTTTTGGAAACATGACATAAAATAAATGAATACTGACTTATAGTACTTTATTTATTTTATTATTTATTTTACATTTGTTAACCGGGAAAGTCTGACTTGGAACGAGCCAATTTTCAGCAGAGGCCTGGGGAGAAACGCTCCATACGCATGTCTTTGTAACATGGGAGGAAACCCACACAAACGCAGGAAGGACATGCAGACTCCGCACAGAAGTCACCCCAGCCGAGAATTGAACCAGAGAACCTCTTGCTGTGAGGCAACAACATGCTACCACTGCACCACTGCGCCGTCCTAAAGTACTTCAAAACTTATATTACACAGGGCCTTATAAAAGTTAAGGAATTTTTTTTGAACTACTGTGGTTTAACGGCTCTTCCTGATTTGAAACCCATTTTGAAAAAAAAGCGGTTAAACCACAGCATTTAACAGCTGCTTTAACTGTCATACAGAAACATTTTACAGCTATATTGACAGCCATGTGGATGTCACACTGTCGGCAATATAGTGAGAGGCTTTGCAGCTGGTAAGAAAATTTAGAGCAGTATAATTTCAATGTTTGTGCCACCTGTAGCATCTATTCTTGTTTATCTTCTATTTTTTTGTTTTAAATCAGGGTTTATTTAAAATTAATGACCTGTTGACATCTAGTTAAGATGGGGCTCCCCTCTCCCAGTCTTACAAATATGAAACTTTCTGCCCATTACCAAAATTTATGAACACGGACTGAAATGGTGAACAGTTAAGTGTGTTACCAGCAAAGTTTCTTGTGTTTAAATGTCATGGAAGTGAGATAGCAGTCATCATCAGGCCATCTAATAGCTATGGCTGGTGCTTCTCTACCAGTGACAGAAGTGTCTGTTACTACAGCATCCATTATGAGAGAAGTGGTAGCTAGTTAGCAGTCAACATGCTCCAATGTCTCTCTTAAGTTGATTACGCTAGAGTTCAGAAGATTCATTTGACTCTCTCCTTCAAAATGAAGGTTGACAGAAATGGAAGGAATGCTCATACTACACTAACTTCATGACAAACATAAATATTACTGTGATGTCTGGGAATCAGTGACTGGCAAAGACCATGACACATCTACAACTACCGGAGAGGACAGAGGCCAATATGGAGGACTGAGGGTAAAGAAAAAAATTTGCTTAACTAGCATACCTGAAAATAAGGAAAATGGGGCTGTTACCAACATATGCATTTTGTTGCCTGTTTGGACAGGAAAATCCCCCAAAAGATATGACTATAGAAAGGGGTCACCAGGAATTTTTATGATAGGCATTGTGGTCTTGCATGCCCAGTCCTGTTTTAGGGAGTTTGGAAAGGGTCTTATTTGCTCTTCAGCTGTAATACTTTAACTGGAGTCCAAAGAATAGCAGGATCTATTATGACTATATTTTTTTAGCAGAAAGGGGATGGAAGAGGCTGCCTTTACCTGGTCATTCTCTGATGCCATCAGAATCACTGGAGGTTCAAGCTCCCTTTTTTTTTTGTTTAATCTAGATGATTTTTTTTTATCTAGATTATCTATCTCCTTTTCTTCTTTGGAGGAGGCAGGCTTGGAATTAAAAAAGCCAGCTATTAAGGATGAAGCTCAGGATGGCTTTTGGGGTGACCGGAATGTTGGTGCTACAGCAGTTAATTAAAGCCACACATTCAAGTCAGTGGAACCCTTTCCTGCATTTTACAGGTGCCCACAGATCGTTGCTGTCAGGATTTGTGTAATTTAAAGAAGATGTGCAGATTGTTTAATTAGTGCTGCCTTTCTAATGGGAATTAAGATTTTAAGTGTAGAATTAGCAGAGTATTTCTTTTTCTCCAAGACTGCAGCTCATTAAGCAATGCTATGGATTGGACATCTGTTTGACTGGCACTTGTAGATGATTACGAGTACCTTCATTTGTGATTAAGTGGCTGTGCCAGACTGTTGATAGGTTCTGAATTGACTAGAGGTGTGACTGATGTCAGTCTCTCTAAATATGGCTCTGGTTCCATCCTTTTAGCTTCCAGTGCATCTACAGTAGAGGAAATGCTGAACAAAAATACCAGAGCATGTAATGTTAAGCTTGGTATGACAGCTAAAAATTAAGTATTGTGTGTCTTATGCTCAAACTTAAACTTAAAATAATTTTGAATGCTTACGTTTCACAAATTTTTCCTCTTTCTCCCTGGCACTATTTCAAACAGTTCAGTGGTACTCTTACTCACTCTCAATAGAGATATGTCACACATGGGCCGACATAAGGTGAGGTGTAAAGCATTGTTCAGTTGTAAGACAGTAAATGTTTAATTGATCTGTCTGGTGGGGGAGCAGAGGTGGAAGCAGCAGTGCAATGTGTTGTCTTTTTTATGAGATGCACTTGTTCTTGTCACACCCCACTGGGCTGTGCACATTACTTCCGCTTTTCTCTTTATGACAAGAGACACTTTGCTTTCTCCTTGGGAGCACTTTTTTAATGTTATTCTGTTGACTGACTGACTGTGTTGGAGCTGTATGAGTGTAACTGAAATATGCATGTTGACTGAACTGTTAGTTTTTACTTTTTTCTTTTTTTTTTTTTCTTTGCTCAAGCTTGGATTGTAAATGAATCTGCAAATCCACAGGACAAACTCAGCAATGACCACGAATATAGTATGGACCTTCAAACACCACTCCAAACTTTGTAGAAGAAAACAAATTTATTACTGTGAAGCGTTTTTAGTCTCCGTACATACAGAGACTTTCTCGGACAAATTTAAAATGACTCAAGACTGTTTAAATCAAACTTTAAACACACGTGACCCCCAATCAACACAATGGTTCCGAAGATGTGAAAACACATCATCTAACAATTTGTTCTCAATTAAGACTAAAACATCCATATTCTAGCAGCATATGTGCAGCCTATGTGCTGCAATGTCATTTTATAAATTTTGTAACAGCATATATACTTAAAATTGATAATAAATAAAGTATGCAAAAACAATATAAACTCAATGCTGTACGAGTTATAAAAATATGCGACAAAAAGATACAAACTGTAATAATATAGGGAGAAAGATAAAAACACCATGACTAAGAAACATTAAATTAAACATTTAAAATATGCTAGAGTATACTTACTCAATAAATGCATAAAATACCCTATAAATAAAACTACAATACTATTCTGGTGCCTTGAAATCAGGCATATACAAACAGAAAAATAAAAACACTACAGGAACTCAGATGCAGCTCATGAAATAATAAGCTACGTTAGTCTCAGACACCAAAACATCAGAGAAGTACAGTATAAAGGATGTAAAACAGTTATGCAATATAATCTGATGAAGAATCCAAGTAAACATACAGAATGCAAATAAAAATTACAAACCATAATAATAATTGCATAGTACTTGAAAGTATTATGCTACAACGCTAATAGTGAAACTAGCCACAAAATAGCATTCATTTATCTTAGTAGGCTCTTCAACTTTAAAATACACTTTATTGAATAACTTTCATTTAAACCAGGTTGGTGGCAGGCTTGTGTGCAAAGTTGCCAAACCAGTCCTAGCCTCTCTAATAAAAGTGTATCCGGGCCTCCCCTTATATCAGGAGAGATACCATCAATAACTCTAAATTTAAAAGTATGGTTTATATGTACCCCAATGTGTCTAGCCAATGCATTCACTTGATTGTTTCTTCTGATATTATACATGTTCATATATTCTCTCCCGCAGTTTTCTGTCAGTTTTGCCTATATAAAATGCGGGGCATGCCTGGCATTGCACTAGATAAACTACCCCTTTCGAGTTAAAATTATATTTATTTTTTGTACAATAATTTTTTCCTTTAATAGAAAAATTTTGGCCTACGTCTATATGTATGCAATCATTGCACATGCCACATTTATACATTCCCTGGCTTCTTAAACTATGCTTTCGCTTAGTTCCTTCCAACATGTTTTTAAGATTTCTTCCTCTTTTAAATACTACTTTGGGTGTACAGTTTTATTTACTTGATAAAGCTGTATCCGAACTAATAAAATCTCAGTTATATTATTACAGTTTGTATCTTTTTGTCGCATATTTTTATATTTATATATTTTGAGAACAAACTGTTAGATGACGTGTTTTCACATCTTTGGAACCGTTGTGTTGATTGGATTTGGTGATTGGGGGTCACGTGTGTTTAAAGTTTGATTTAAACAGTCTTGAGTATTTTTAAATTTGTCTGAGGAAGTCTCTGTATGTACGGAGATGAAAAGCGCTTCACAGTAATAAATTTGTTTTCTTCTACAAAGTTTGGAGTGGTATTTGCAGGTCCATACTATATTCAGGGTCATTGCTGAGTTTGTCTTGTGGATTTGCAGATTTATTTGTTTGTGCTACTAGGATGGATGCTTCACCTACACTAGCTGAAGAGATTGGGAGACTAACTATACTTATGGGAACATTAATGCAACAGGTCGAAACGTTAACTTACAGAATGGATAATTTCATCAACAAGTCAGGTTTGCCCCAATCACTGATTCACCGGGACTTGGGCATGATTCCATCTGGCACTACTATGGAGAACAACGGCAATAACAGTACTGTGTTACAAGATGATTTGCTTAATCTCAGTTTACAGTTACCACTACCTAGACAAGACTTGCCAGTAGGGCCAAGTAATAATACATCCAGCACAACGGTTGATACTGCACCCCAAGGCTCAGGGGAGCTATACCGGAGAGTTTCAATCTTGGGTTATGTGATTGCCCATTTTTTCAACCTTCTACATCTAGTACGATGGGCAACATGGAGCAACCGGCTGGAGGTGATTCCAGTATCATAAATAACTTGAAGGTATTTGATGCAACATTATTAAAAATTAAACTCCAACTAGAGACATCTTATTTTAAGGAATGTATTACTGAAGGATTGGTGATGAAATGCCTACGATCGTGGCAGTATCCTACGGGATCGGTGGGTGATTCGGACTTCCATAAAGATTTATTAAAACTTTTTAACAAGCATGGGTTGGAGCTCCTTGAGGTAATGAATAAACATTACCATTCTACAATAAATGATCTTATCATTGAAGCAACAACCCTGAATCAAAATATAAACATGGACTCGTGTTTTACTAGATATAAATATGAATACGAACATATATTTACTAGCATAGATCAACATACGGTCAAGTTAAGAAATACTAAAATAAAAAAATCTTAAACGGGATAGGGACGCGTATACTGCTGTTTTGCCGATCCCAAACTCCCTGGATGTCAAACAGGAGCAATGATTGGTGGAAACCACGAAAGGAGAGGACTACCTTTATCACAGCAAACCAACGTTATTAGCGGGTGCCATGTGATCAGGGAAGATGCTCGCAGAAACAAGAGTCAGATGAGCATCGGGGGGAATAGTGTATCAAATAGTGCACCAAATCATGTAGATTGCAGGAATGTGGAACAATCAAGAGTAATGGCTGACCAACAATCGAAAGTAAATTTTCAGAACCAGGCCTCAGGGTACAACCTGAGGCAGGGCTTACCACACGTACATTACAACAATCACAACAGGAACAAACGAGCCCCACGCGGGAAATGAGGGGAATGACTACAGGCAAACAGAGAATAACATACAATACTGAAGATGACTTTAAAATATTTAATTTTTCTAGCATTGACATTGATACAACATTGATGGATGTCTTAGCCAAAGGATTAACATTTGTTCGGACTAGAAAAGCAGTTGCTGAGGACATCTTGACAGATTTAAACTTGCTTGTAAGAAAACTCAACTTACAATTACTTTTTGGCGACAGACCACAACAGCCTTACACAGTCCATACTGCTAGCACATATAACCCACCCTTATGTCCAACTTTAGCAATATTTGAACATATATATGAATTAGAAATATACAACCATTTAAAGAATTATAGGCAACCAAATCAATTTAACGTGACTAAAAGCAAAAGACAGGCCCTCACATTATTAGAGGGAGCTGCAGTTAGAGTAATGCAGCTGGACAAGGGAGGGGGACTAGTAATAATGGATGTAGATGATTACAACTTAAAAATGGGTAGGGTACTTGAAAGTACAACATATGAGGAAGTGTCAACGAATTAACTAAATAGTGCGTAAAATAGATTGAAAGCTACTCTTGACGAATGGTTCATTGAAGCAAGGATTGATTTGCCCACCTTCAACTATTTAAGTATGCTGGCCCCCAGAACCCCAATTTTATTTGGAGTGCCTAAAATACATAAATGTGCTTCTAACCCCCCCCCCCATGAGACCACTTGTAGATGCGAGAGGCAGCATAAAGTATGCTTGCGCAAAATATGTGGATAGCATGCTAAAATAATACGTGGTTAAACAACCACAGGTCTGCAAGGATTCTTGGGGTTTTTTGGCAAACATTCAAAAGTTTGAATTCCAGGAAGAATTGAATTTTTTAGCTATAGATGTACAAGCCCTGTATACTTCTATTCCCCATATAGAGGGCATTGAATGGGTTAGCTTCCTATTGAAGGAACTTGGGACCCATACCTCTCAACTGTCCCTGATTTTGACTCAAATTTCAACTCTGTCCCTCTTATTCCCTCCTAAAACTAGTGACTTTTGGAGGAAAGGTGGTGAATTACACTTAATGAATAATGACAATAATTAAGAGTTATAAACTTCTTTTTCTTCAGAAAATCTGTATTAATTCATATGGTCTGATTTGTCAATGTTTCTAGTTAATAGCACTAATATTTTAAAAGTGTCCCTGATTTTTTCTTGACTTGTCCCTGATTCTGTTGAAATTTGTCCCCAGTTGGTTGAGAGGGGGCCCCAGACTACAAGATAAACCTTATTGGTGAACTTTTAGATATTATATTATCAAATAATTATATAACTTTTGACAAGAAGTTTTTCTTGCAAAAAGTGGGGGTAGCCCTGGGGTCCCCAGTTGGAGCTAGTTTTTCGAACTTAGATTTGGCCCATTGGGAGAAGGAGTATGTCTACAACAATTCACAAATTAAGGATGCCATCCGTTTTTACACCCGTTATTTGGACATTTTTGTTTTGTTTAAAGGGGGTGAGGTAGAAGCATCAAATCTGACTACTTATTTGAATAGCACGACCAATTTTTTGAAATTTACTTACTGCTTCAGTCCTAAAAGGATATCATATTTAGATGTTGATTTGAGAAAGGATTATGAAAATCATTGTTTTGCAGCTTCAATTTTAAGAAAGGAAACGTATTCCAATTCATTTTTGTATTACACTAGTTGCCACCCTCCTTCACAAAAACAATCTGTAACTAAAGGACAACTAGTACGAGCTGCAAGAATGGTATCCCATAACAGTGAATTCATATTAGAATGTGAAATGCTGGAAAGTATGTTCACAAAAAGAGGGTACCCCAGAAGTATGGTTAGAGAACTAGTGCAAGAAGTGCACGAAAAAAGATTAAGAGGTATTTACAAACCTATATTGAGTATAGATAGTAGACGAACTTTAGAACATTTACCTGAACTGCTGATTGAGAGCCCAGTGTCTGTTATTCTTAAAGTGTATTAGTTCTGGTTTAAGCACTTGGGCTTCAGGCCAGTTATTTTACATTAAGGAGGTTCGTGGTCTGCACTCTTGTGGGAGAAGAGGCTGGACTCTGCCCTTCTGAGCTGGGAATTTCTGGTTAAAGGTTTATAGTGCCTGAATATTTGAACTGTATCTTACTGAAATTGGTACACCTTGTTGGCTGTAGCATAGACTAGATCCAGGCCTGCTGAATCTAGCTTTGTTTATATGCTTGTTGTTTGTTTGCTTGTTATTTCCTGGAACGCTAATTCCACCTAATACGCGGCTTCTCAGTGCTTCTGTGGATCACTAGTGATATCTGCATTGCTTACTGTACTTATTTCCTTATTTCACTTGAAAGAAAGTTACTGTTTGTCGTTTTTGCATTTAAGTTACCTGTAACACATTGCACTTAAGTTACCTGGCACTTGCTCACTAAAGCAATTATACAAGTCAGCACTAAAAATTAAAAGCACTACACCCTCACTCCCCACTGGCCCGTGTTTTCAATTATAAAGGAATTCCCAATATTATTCTAGCATGTCCAATGGTCAGTTGTCAATCTCCTCTCCGGTCCAGCTGGTGAATCTGGGAATCTTGAGGCAATGTTACAACTGCCTCATGTACACAGACAACCCTCTCCTCCTCCCAACAAATTCCAACACATGTGAGAGATGCAACCATATAGCCAAACTGGAGGCTAAGCTCTCTCACCTCAGTACTGGCATAACCAGTCAGGAGGAGAAGGAAACCACACTCACTACAATTCCAGTCTCACATAGACCTACCACAACAGCAAACTAAACACATAATCACTCAAAAACATACTCAGAGTCTCTAAGTAAAGATCTGCCTAAGCAGCAGAGACCTTCAAAGCAGACACCCAAGCAACCGCTACCCCAAAACAAAACACAAGCAACACATATCTCACAAAGCCAGTGTGCCGAACAGTCACAGCCCTTAAGACTAAACAACACACCTGATACACTTGTAATAGGTGACTCTATCATCAGGCACACTGACGTCCCGCTCACCAGGCTGAACAAGGAGAGGGTCACGGTGAGCAGCCTGTTGGGTGCTAGGATCCGCCACATAACACAAGCACTCAGGTCACTCCAAGGCAAGTACAAATATGACTCAGTCATTGTCCATGCTGGTGTGAATGACCTGAGACGTACCTCCCTGGACTACATGAAAAGAGACATAGAGGAGATCTCTGAGCATGTAGCCCAGGCCGGTATGACCCTGACCTTGAGAAGCATCTTACCCTCACCAAGAATGATGTCACAATATGAAGACAAGATTATCAATTTCAACAATTGGCTTAAGTACTGGTGTCATTCAAAGGGGATCCAATGCCTGTCAGCTTGGGATGATATGCTCGACAAGCCAGGATGCTTCGCTAGGGACGGCTTGCACCTGTCACCCCTGGGCTTTTGGATATTGGCAAAGGCTCTTGCTACCCCCATAGTGCCATTTTTAGGCAAGGCTCAAAAGACAAACCCACCTCCATAGGTATCACAAGGGATAAGAAACTAAGAGTAATGCTACTCAACGCCAGAAGTCTAAACCTCAAGATGCACGCACTCAAAACTCTCCTTAGCATGGAGAACATCGATATCTGTGCAGTAACAGAAACCTGGTTCAGGGCTCCCGAGAGCACCCCAGCACTACCAGGTTATACCTCATACCATGCTTTTCGGCCCCAAAACTTGGACCAAACCACAAAAGGAGGGGGAGTATCGATATTCATCAAAGATACCCACACCTCCAGGTTGGTGGCAAAGCACGAAGCATCAGAGACTATCCATGTGCAACTAACAGTGGGTAAAACTGCCTTCCAGTTTATAGCCTGCTACAGACCACCCTCCCAAACCCAGGAACCCCACTCGGCCTTCCTGAGAACACTGGAAAATATGAAGGTCTCTCCAAACACCATTATATTGGGCGACTTCAACTACCTAAACATAGACTAGGAGCATTACTCTAGCTCCAACACCCTAGCCCAAGGGTTCCTAGAATTTATAAACTCAAATGCTATGGAACAACTTGTTACCACTCCCACAAGAGGGGAAAACATACTGGACCTGATCATCACCAACATGGGAACTCTATGCTCCAGACCAGAAGTGTATCCCTCACTGGTAAGATCAGACCATAAACTAATCTCACTGGATATTCACATCCCGACCCCACCCCCTGCCCAGAAAACCACAGTGAAAAACTTCTCTAAAGCAAATTTCACACTCCTCAAAACCAAGGTGAAATTCTTCAAAGCCCCCGGGCCTGTGGAAAATACGGCTCAGACCGCAGAATCCTTTATAAACGCATTCTATGAACACCTTCAGGAATGCATGGATCATGCGATCCCAAATAAAACCAAGACCCAATCCTCCAAAGGCAGACGTCCTGTCTGGTGGACCCCAGCCATAAACAAACTATACAATAGAAGGAGGAAGCTACTAAATGATGGAGCAAAATCCCAAAAAGGGAAGGCATCACTGATCAGTATTAGCAAAAAACTACGGGCACTCATAAAATTGTCTAAGGCCAGCTTCGAGAGAAAAATTGCACAGGACACTAAGGATAATCACAAGGCTTTCTTTAGTTATGTTAGGAACCTGGGTGGTAATTCCCAGATATGCTCAGAATTAGTCCAAAATGACAAAAAATACACCAAACCCACAGACATTGCCAACATCCTAGCTGACAGGTTCAGCGCAAACGTCTCCCCCCCACCCCTCCCCACCAAAAGGGCAAATATCTATCCCAGCAGAGTGTTGCCCCCATGACATCTCAGATGCTCAGGTAAGAGCCGCCCTCTCCAAAGCAAAAAACACAGCATCAATGGGACCAGACGGTGTCCCGGGCTGCGTCCTACATGAACTCCAAGAAGAGCTAAACCCAAACATAAAACTACTGTTCAATCTCAGCCTTACTACAGGATATGTGCCTAAAGAGTGGCGTACAGCAACAGTGGTCCCTCTCCATAAAGGTGGTGCCTCAACGGATCCTGGAAACTATCGCCGCATAAGCCTGACTAGCTTGGTCTGCAAAGCTATGGAAAGGATCATCATGGACCTCATAAAGATATTGGGGACCTACAGACACTGGGATCCTACCCAGTTCGGCTTTGTTAAGGGCAGATCCTGCCGCTTAAACCTGGGTGATTTCTTTGAAACAGTCACCAAGGCCATTGACGAGGGGAAGGTGGTCCACACAGCCTACCTGGACCTCGCAAAAGCCTTCGATACAATACCCCACTCGGGCATTATAGATAAGCTCACTAGCTTAAATATAAACCCCTATGTCACTAGATGGATTGCAAACTGGCTCAAGGACAGAACCCACATGGTTAGAATTGCTGGAGCCATGTCAGACTCCAAACCAGTTACAAGTAGTGTCCCACAAGGCTCAGTCCTGGGACCTCTCTTGTTCGGTATATATTTCTCAGAGGTACAGGCCAACACGGAAGGACTGTGGCTGACCAAGTTCGCAGATGACTGCAAACTGGGCGCCATAATCGACTCTCCAGCTGACACAAGCATCCTCCAAAAGGGCCTCATAGAAACAGACAACTGGTGCCAGAGCCATGGCCTCAAGCTAAATGCCAAAAAGTGTATAGTCATCACCTTTGGCAAAATCAAAGTGCATACAAATTACCACATAGGTGGTAATCCATTAAGTACAGAAGAAGTAATTAGGGACCTGGGGACCCAAGTTGATAGCGATCTCTCATTTGACAACCACGTGGCCAAAGTGGTTAGAAAAACATTTTATATAGCCCACCTAATCATGAAGGGATTCACATCTAGATCAGGGGAGGTCATCGTGCCTCTTTACTCATCCCTCATCAGGCCCATAATTGAGTACAATGCCCCTTTTGGGATGTACTTTACCAGACACCTGCAGCAACTGGAAAGACCCCAAAAGTACCTCACCAAGAGGATCAAAGGGCTCAAACAGATGCCATATGCTGCCCGGTTAAAGAAACTCCAGCTCTACTCAGTGGCATACTGCCTGTTCAGAGGCGATCTGTGCCTGACGTATAAAGCCATGTCCAACCCGGAATTAATGGACATGCTGCACCTCAGAAAATCCAAATCCCATCGAGCTATGTGCTCGAGAGACTTGAACCTCAGCACTGAAATAAATAGGACATGCTGGAGGGACAGATTCATAACCCAGAGGCTCCCTTCACTCTGGAATAAAATCCCAGTCCAGGTTAGGCAGAGTCCCTCATTGACTCTCTTCAAGAGGAATCTTGATGAGTGGATGGGAGATCGTAGGTTTACCCTGGGTATCACTTCTGCGTCACTGTTAGACAGAGGCACAGTATACTAACCTCGAAAAAGGGCATAGCAAAATAAATTTAAAATGGGTGGTGAAAGCCAAACACATTCTGGCTAGGCTTATAAATGCCCTAGGGCAGATAGCCCAGTATGAACCTATGAACCTATAATGGAATGGAACCTAAGGTAAACAAGCAGAGGAACACAATTAGATTTATTACAACATACAGTACCGATATCCATAGCATTATAGATATTATTAATAAAAACTGGGATTTTATTAGTTCGGATACAGCTACATCAAGTCAATTAAACTATACACCCAAAGTAGTATTTAAAAGAGGAAGGAATCTTAAAAACATGATGGAAGGAACTAAGCAATAAGAAGCCAGGGAATGTATAAATGTGGCATGTGCAATTATTGCATACATATAGACGTAGGCCAAAATTTTTCTGTTAAAGGAAAAAATTATTGTACAAAAAATATATAATTGTAACTCGAAAGGGGTAGTTTATCTAGCGCAATGCCAGGCATGCCCCATGTTTTATATAGGCAAAACTGACAGAAAACTGCGGGAGAGAATATATGAACACTTGTATAATATCAAAAGAAACAATCAAGTGAATGCATTGGCTAGACACACTGGGGTACATATAAACCATACTTTTAAATTTAGAGTTATTGATGGTATCTCTCCTGATATAAGGGGAGGCCCGGATACACTTTTATTAGAGAGGCTAGAACTGGCATGGCAACATTGCACACAAGCCTGCCACCAACCTGGTTTAAATGAAAGTTATTCAGTAAAGTGTATTTTAAAGTTGAAGAGCCTACTAAGATAAATGAATGCTATTTTGTGACTAGTTTCACTATTAGCATTGTAGCATAATACTTTCAAGTACTATGCAATTATTATTATGGTTTATTATTTTTATTTGCATTCTGTATGTTTACATAGATTCTTCATCAGATTATATTGCATAACTGTTTTACATCCTTTATACTGTACTTCTCTGATGTTTTGGTGTCTGAGACTAACATAGCTTATTATTTCAAGAACTACATCTGAGTTCCTGTAGTGTTTTTATTTTTCTCTTTGTATATGCCTGATTTCAAGACACCAGAATAGTATTGTAGTTTTATTTATAGGGTATTTTATGCATTTATTGAGTAAATATACTCTAGCATATTTTAAATGTTTAATTTAATGTTTCTTTAGTCACAGTGTTTTTATCTTTTACCCTATCTTTCTGTCGCATATTTTTATATTTATATAGCTCGTACAATATTGAGTTTATATTGTTTTTGCATACTTTATTATCAATTTTAAGTACATATGCTGTTACAAAATTTATAAAATGGCATTGCAGTACATAGTCTGCTAGAATATGGATGTTTTAGTCTTAATTGAGAACAAACTGTTAGATGATGTGTTTTCACGTCTTCGGAACCATTGTGTTGATTGGGTTTGGTGATTGGGGGTCATGTGTGTTTAAAGTTTGATTTAAACAGTCTTGAGTCATTTTAAATTTGTCGGAGAAAGTCTCTGTATGTACAGAGATGAAAAGCACTTCACAGTAATAAATTTGTTTTCTTCTACAAAGTTTGGAGTGGTATTTGAAGGTCCATACTATATTCGTGGTCACTGCTGTATTGTAAATGAATTAGACCTTGATACAGTGCAGACTTTAGCAGTGGGTGGAGATGAAAGATTTGTGAAATGGTATTCTCTTTTAGCAAGCTGTACATGCACAACTTAGTACCCTAGAATATAAATGGTCTCACAAACTTAGTGGGCTAGAATTCTCATTTAACTCAGAAAACTTATGTCGATTTTTCTATCCTTGCAGAAACTTAACATTCAGATTCTAAGCATCTGAAGCCACCACATGAGAGGTTTTGTTGTGATGGTTGTCCTGGTCTGAAGGGGAACCCCATCTGAGTTGCTGAAGCAAGCAGTGATACTAACGGTAGAGATATTGGCAACAAATTATTATTAGAAGACAGTTAATTAACAATCCTGAATCATTATATTCCCCAGGTACCACCAAGCATGAAAGGTTGAGGGTCTTAAGGAGTCTGCATTGCATTTTAGGATAGACTCATTTTATGGTGTTTTGAATGGAATGCACTGTTTTTAAGGGGAGATCCACACAGGCCGGAGACTTACTTTTGCCCCACTGCTCAGGAAATTTTGTTTCTGTACTTCCCATGTATGGATGGTTGTGGAGACTTTTGGAACGTTGTGCAATTATACTTTTATGTTTATGTGTTACTCCCACAAATTGTCACTTCTAGAAAAAGACTAGAAAGTCCTTATTACGAAGACAGATAAATAAATATTTGGTATGAAATTTTCAGATCTGTTTTTCTCCATAATTACCTCTAACCTTGTAGTAAGTCACTGAAAATAATTTTTTAATATAGAAGTTTCACTTCAAAATGCAGTGGAGAATTTTTATAAGATTTCAACAGGACTGGAAGACTTCCCAGTGGAGACCTATCCATATAGATGGGAAGATTTTAAGAGATACCTTGCTGCTCTTATGAAAAGGTTTAACATGTTTTGCATTTAGGAGTAGCAACACCAGACAGAGAGCTTTGCAGGAAGACTTGGAACGAGTTCAGAATCATGTGGTTAGTCTCTTACCACGCACACATGAGCTTCTAATTTCATTGCAGCATAGAACTGAAACATACCCCAGAATGGGTAGGATTTCACTACAAAGTCCTTAATGCTCTCATTTCGAAGCTACTCCCAAGTCTCAAAAGTATCCTACCTTGAAACAACAGACTTTGGAGAGGTTAATTTGTAGAATTCAAGACCCAGTTTCAAGTAGAGTGATTAAGATTCTGGGGGGGGGGGGTATTAGAATTTTTTTGCTTCATATTTTATAAATATCTACACTAAGGATTCCCTACCAACTGGGAGCCAGCACAGAATTGTGGAACTTTTGATTCCTCAGAAGATGGGTTCACTTATGGTAAAGGGGAAAACACTGAGTATAGATGGATTCCATATGGATATTTGGTGTTTGGGTGAGAAAAAAAGTTTATTCATAACTACACTAAACTAGTGAACATGGTGATGGATTTGGGTGTCACACCTATCCCCACCCCACCTGGAAGGTGGTAGTCATCTCACTTTTACTGAAGTCTGAAAAGGATCCAGTCCATCACTGGTAAGTTCACACAGGCCTTCTTCAATTCTGTACTATGACTATAAACTCTTCATAGCAATCCTGACCAGAAGGGTGGTGCCTCTTGTCCCCTCTCTGTTTCATCAACATCAAACAAACAGGTTTTGTGTTAAGATGAACAACTTTTTGATTATAAAAATGTCTCTTACTGTGGAAAACAGTAGCAGCGCAGACAGTAGGGTATTGCCCGCTAGTTTGGATGCTTATCAGACATACAATACAGTGGCCTGGGACATCTTATTCTGTATATTGAAAATTATAAAAACTATGGGTTTTTCACATAAATTTGTTGCTTTTTTATGGGGAGTCTATGTGCAGTCACTGGCTCTCAAAGGTGGGCTCCAGACAGCCTCATACATTTTAGCATTTCAGAGGAACAAGGCAGGGGTGTCCCCTCTCACCCACCACTATTATTTGGCCTTTGCACTGAACCATTGGCAGCCAGGTTAAAGGACTTAACTTTTAAGGGGTATGAGATAAATGGGTAACAGAGGAAGTTTTCACTGTATGCATATGACCTCTTGCTTTACTTGGCAGTGGTACCTTACTATGGCTTTGTTGCTTTATTTGGCATTGGTACCTTACAATGGCTTTGAGGGAGTCGGACAGAAATAGAATTTAAGAGGTTATGGCATTACTATCGGTAAATCACAAGTGGTTAGAATTAATTATGTTCTCTCTCAAGGGTTGCTTGCATGACATCCATTTATAGGAAACTCTAATCAGATTAACTTTTTAAGAGTTTTATTTAGCATGGCAATGACTGTCACATTAGTGGTTACGAAGAGATCTTAAACAAGGTGTAGTCTACATAAGTGGAAAGACATGTGTTAAGATATTATGCAGAAGGTCCAGGCTATCTTCTGGTTTGTTCTTCTCTTGGTGCTTTCTGCATCACATGGGATTTCCACTCCCCCCCCTCCCCCGCACTGTTTTATTTTTTTTTGTTTGTTTTTTTATGCTCTCCAGAAAGTTACAACTTTTCTCTGGAATGGAGGCATACCCTGACACAAATGGAACTTTCTAAACTTCTACGGCAACTATTGTGCTTCAACAAATGGAACTTTATTATACTTCCTAACATCATTTGTTACTGAAACTGTTGCAAGGACTGTTGAACAACAGTAATTCCTTAGTCTGGAGGATGATTTTACGGAGTGGAAAATCAGGTTTATGTAGGGGTCTGTGGGAGGCTTTGAGGTCTATTCACTATGCTGCTGGAGTTACTATGATAGAAGTTAGTGCCTTGTTCATGAGGGCATTTGTTGATTCTAAGACTGAGTCATGGCTGGATGATTTCATCCCAATTAGCGAAGCAAAACAGTGCAACCTATAACATCATGCAGTCCATAGGTTTGTAGATAAAATGCCCACTTTTATTCATTGGGAGCAGATGGTACTGGAGGAGTAACTGATGAATTTTAAGATTTGGATAACACTTCTGAGGTCAGTATGGAAGGTGAGCCTCTTTTCAATAGTTTACTGGAGAAGCTGAGAACTTTGAATTTGGCTAAATGCAATAGTGATGATTAGTCCCTTTGTGTGTGGTGGTTGGACATTAGAAAGGGTCAGTACTTTCACCCACGAATAAATATTTGGCTTCAATAAGATGCTTGAGGGGACTGGGATGATGACAATGTGCAAGTTCTAGGTGCTAATAGAAAAAGAGTGATGACAGGCCAGGGTGGTGCAGCAGTTAGCATTGTTGCCTCACACAAAGAGGTTCTCTGGTTCGATTCTAGGCTGGGATGCCTTCTGTGCAGTCTGCATGTCCTTCCTGTGGTCGCGTGAGTTTCCTCTGGGTGTTCCGGTTCCCTCACACATTCTAAAGACATGCAGTAGGTAGACTGGACACACTAAATTGGCCGTAGGCCCAAGTGTGTGCGTGAGTGAGATGTACGGATGAACTACCATGGCAGGCTAGCCACCCGGCAGTGTAAACCTTGGCTCAGGATGATCGTCACTATTGAAAGTGACACCCTAACCCCATGTGCAAAAATGGGAAAAAGGGTTGAGGATGGATGGAGTTTTGTTAACTGAATCAGTAACAGAATCAGACTGATATTGTTTTAATGATTCAATGAAAGATATTTGAAGAAAAAAAAAAAAACAATGTCCTTTTGTTTCTGAACCAGTCATGTTTAGGCATTCTGGAAGGCCATTTTCTAATGTTTATACACTTTTTGCTAACAGTTTTTTAGCTAAGAACATCTACATGACTGCTTTGTGAAACTGCACTCCTTGTGGTCATTCAAGGCCTTGACTTAAGGGGACCTACTGATTTAGAAGGATGCAATAAATAAAACTTTAAACACAGTTCAACATAGGATAGTGAAGCAATTAAAAAAATTCACAGCTGAATTTTCTTCAGTAACAGTGTTAATGCTGCTTTCATAAACTTTCTGTGTGAAGAAGAATTTTGTTAAGTACATATTCACGGGCATAAACAGCCTGTCACAAACTTCTGCAAACATACATAAATGAGAATCAGTCTTTCCCAAAACAGAAAATCAATCAAAAGGTTGCTTTTTATCTGGGGTGCTTAAGTGACAATCACTTATTGCCTTTTCATTTAAGCCAGAATCTGATACATTTTCACAAATATGAGCATGACTGACTGCTGTCAAATTAATATGATCAGTGTTTCCTTCACTTTGATTACCTTTCACTTTGACAACTTAAACTATCAGTGTCAGTCAATTAATATTTTTTCAATTTCGTTTCATTATCTTGCCTAGAAATGCCTTTCCTTCTTACATACTTTTTAAAAAATTATGATGGGTAACTCCACTGACAAATGTATTTTAACCACAAAACACAACTTCTGATGCTCCTTTTGCTTTGTAACAAAAACAGTAACATGTCATGAAAAAGACTGGATAAAATACATAGGAAAGGATACATTCTTCAAAAAAGATTTAAGTCTTCATTTGCATCAAATCACTACAGAGAACTGAGTTCAGCGCTATACCTCTCCCAACCTTACATCCAGTGCATCTCAACACAAATGCAATTCCTCTATGGTCCTGTACCGCCAGTGAAAATGAACCGTCAGAAAATATAAAAGTCTAGGTTTCTTTTAGTTCAGCAATGCAAACTAATTGTAACATCTATACAAGAAGATAAAATGTGTTGCAAACCAAATTATTTAGTACCTAAGATAAAGTTGTATTCACAAACTATCATTCGTGTAGCTCACAATCTCACAGAACAGGAAATAACAAAAACAATTGCAAGTCATATATTTTACAAATATTTTACAAATAGCATGAAAAGGGTAGTGGATTCATTTAAAAAGTGTTCTGTGTGGTCTGGCCTATGAGCAAGTTATGTGCAAGGTAGATCTGCACAAAGAATTCAATTTTCAGTAACCCTTTAGGACTCAAGTTCCCCATGCATGCTCGGCTCAGGGGATAAAACTCTCCCCTGCTAGCACTACACCTCCTGCTGCACCAATACCCTGCCCCCTCTTACTGGTTCATAGTCGGTTACTAAGTTTTCAGCCTCAGAGACATTTTAAGCCTATCTGGGCTTACCCCAAATTTACAAAAATATTGTTGCCATGTGTCAATACAGCAAGGAACTTTACTTGTACACATCAAACATTCACAGGCATCCCCTGTCCATTAGGGATGCAGGTGCCACAGCCAAGGTAAATTTGCAATTTTCTATCCATTGGTCCAAGTTACATTTGAATAGGGTTGGGAATGATCTTTGCATCACATGGATGGGAAGTCTGTTCCAGAGAAGGGATAATCTTTGAGACACACACCTATCTCTCCAACATGTCTTGTTTGTGTCACACACAAGGTTTAGGTCCTTAGATTAGGTATTGCTGATGCTATTTGTTTTGCAGATGTACTGTACAACAGATCATCAGTATGGGGATCAGGATGCCTTGTAGGTTGGGCATAGATTGCTGTGCAGCAGTCTGAAGGAGTCAGAGTACTGGGATAGGGCTTTGAGATCATCCACAATGGACTTGCTGTTTACTCCCTGTATTCTTTTAGTAAGGAAGCTCTGAGGTCTTTCCAGTTCTTGCAAGCACCTATTAGGTGCATGCCAAAGGATGTGCCGTACTTGATGACTGGTCTAATGAGAGTTAAGTACAAAGCAATGAAAGCAGAACAAAGACCTCCTATGACCGGGATATCATGTCTTACTTATAAATTGTGCATTGTAGAAGGATTTTCTCACCATAGTAGACATCTGGTGATCAAAGCTCAGGTTACTGTTAACACATGTTCCCAGATCTCCAGAAGAAGTTTACTACCAATGTAATTTCCAAGTGTGGCCATATTTCAAAATAGTATCATGCATTTTTTCACACTGGAGTTTTAATCCATAGCTCTCACTCCAGTTGTTTATCTGTGTCAGGCCCTCTTGTAAGGCATTTTTAGGAGAATCAGTGAACATGCCTAGTTTGCAATCATCTGCAAACTTGGTCTGCCAGTGGCCCCTGATGTTTGTGATGACTTCACTGAAGTCAATTCAAGAGTCGATGCAAAAAGGAGAAGCCTAATAATCAATCCCTGAAAGACTCTGATAGCCACTGGCCTCTTTGTGGAGGTGATTCCCCTAGCTAACTTTCTAAGTCCTATCAATGAGCCAGCTGGCTATCCGGGGTGGCATACAGGTTTATGCCTAACTTTTTAAGTTTATCTACACTTTCTTTGATAATGTTAAAGGTGATGCCCCTGCTCGGGACAGTAATCAAAGAGCCTCAATCCTCACCACCGACACTGGGTGAGGGACATGCATTTGGAACAAAAATAGATATACATAGTATTTCCAGCTGCAGCTCTCTGTACCAAGTGCAATTTCTCATAAGAGCACACAGGGACCACACTCAGTCCTACAGCTGGGTTTCCTCCTCTCTCTCCAGGCCCCAAGTAAGATTCCACAGTGACCACAGCTGCAGAGTATAGTTTTGTTTCAAGCCAAGTCCTCCAACAACCTCTCTGTGAAACCAGTGCTCTGTGTCATTGCTCCAATTAGCTAACACACACAATCTGAGATTTGATTTTCACAGACACACACACACACACACACACACACACACACACACACACACACACACCTGGAAAAGGCTGGCACAGATTTATCAGCTATGCCCCCTCTGCCCAGACTATAAGGTAAATACTGCCAGTAGAAGACTCCAAAGCCAGCTACTTTAAGGCTCTTACAAGAGTACCCACTTATCTTCTTTCGGCTGTTCCCGTTACGGGTCGCCACAGCGGATCACCTGTTTCCATTTCTTCCTGTCCTCAGCATCTTGCTCTGTCACACCAACCACCTGCATGTCCTCTCTCACCACATCCATAAATCTTATCTTAGGCCTTCCTCTTTTCCTGTTAACTGGTAGCTTCATCCTTAGCATCGTTTTCCCAATATACTCAGCATCCCTCCTCAGCACATGTCCAAACCAATGTAATCTTGCCTCCCTGGCTTCGTCTCCAAACCTTTCAACCTGGGCTAACCCTCTAATATACTTCTTCCTAATCCTGTCCACCCTCGTCTCACCCAGTGCAAATCTTAACATCTTTAACTATGCCACATCCAGTTCAAACTCCTGCCTTTTTGTCAATGCCACTGTCTCCAACCCATATAACATAGCTGGTCTCACTACCCTCTTGTAGACCTTCCCTTTCACTCTTACAGGTACTCGTCTGTCACAAATCACTCCTGACACTCTTCTCCACCCACTCCATCCTGCCTGTACTCTCTTCCATACTCACTGTTACTCTGAACCACTGATCCCAAATATTTAAACTCATCCACCTTCGCCACCTCTACTCCTTGCATCCTCACCATTCTTCTATCCTCCCTCTCATTCACACACATATATTCTGTCTTAGTCCTGCTGAACTTCATTCCTCTTCTCTCTAGAGCATATCTCCATCTCTCCAGGGTCTCCTCCACCTGTTCCCTACTCTCACTACAGATCACAATGTCATCTGCAAACATCATAGTCCATGGGGTCTCCTGTCTGACCTCGTCTATCAACATGTCCATCACCATTGCAAATAAGAAAGGGCTCAGAGCTGATCCTTGATGTAACCCCACCTCCACCTTAAATGCATCTGTCACTCCTACCGCAGACCTCACAGCTGTCACACTACCCTCGTACATATCCTTTACCACTCTTAAATACTTCTCTGACACTCCTGAATTCCTCATACAATACCACAACTCCTCTCTAGGCACCCTGTCATATGCTTTCTCTAAGTCTACAAAAACACAATGCAACTCCTTCTGACATTCTCTGTATTTCTCCATCAACACTCTCAGAGCAAACATCACATCTGTAGTGCTCCTTCCCGGCATGAAACCATACTGCTGTTCACTAATCATCACATCCCTTCTTAACCTAGCTTCCACTACTCTTTCCCATAACTTCATGCTGTGACTGATCAATTTAATCCCTCTGTAGTTACTACAGCTCTGCACATCACCCTTTTTCTTAAAAATCGGTACCAAAACACCTTTTCTCCATTCCTCAGGCATCCTCTCACTTTCTAAGATTTCATTAAACAATCTGGTTAAAAACTCCACTGCCATTTCACCTAAACACCTCCGTGCTTCCACAGGTATGTCATCTGGGCCAACAGCCTTGCCATTCTTCATTCTCTTCATAGCTATCCTTACTTCCTCCTTGCTAATCCATTGTACTTCATGACTCACTATCCCATACATCATCAAACCTTCTCTCCCTCTGATTCTCTTCATTCATCAGGCCCTCAAAGTACTCTTTCCATCTCCTCAACACACTCTCTTCGCTTGTGAGTGTTTCCCTCATTATCCTTACCCACTTATACTGAGTAAAATTAATACTAATACAAATGGTAGTGTTTGACTAATGCAGCAAGGCTTTCAGGAGTGGCCACAGTGTCACCAAATAAATATAAGTACTCTCAAATGTTAAATATTTCCTAAAAAACAGCCTCAATGAAAAGTTTAAATGTATTTAATAATAAATAATAAAAGAACATGAAAATACTGACTATCTACTTATAGTAATCACCAGAGTTTCAACCACAGAAAATATTACAAATAACACAGATGGAAAGATTCACACAGATACAGAAAAACAATACTTAACTAATCTCACTATACTCTCCTGACTGATCTAAAGAATTACTGTCTCCTAGTTCACTTACTAGAGCAACGCAAGATGATATGGGCGAGTGTTCCTTCTTTGTCAGGTTTCACAAACAGACTGCACAGAGACTTCTGTCTCATCTAGTATTAAAACATCATTTCAGTTTTAAATTACAGAATGACATCACATACATCTGGTCACTTGACTTCTGGTTCTCACACTACCCCTTTACTAGAAACCAAGCCAGAATCTTGCACATATGTGTTACCATACCCACACACAGAGCTTTGCCAAGATGTGTTATAGCATCTGGAAGCTATGAAACCATTTCATAAAGCTTCCACCCTTCCAGGGTAGCAATTAGTTCACCCCTAATGACAATACAGTAGGCTTCCTAGTCCTGATTTTCACAGACATTGGCTGCAATCAGAACTGTAAGATACAATCTTTATGACCTAAGTTAAGGTAATTTAATTTCAGACTATTTTTCAAAGTTAGCTGGACTGAGATTAACCTCTTCTCTTCCAGTATACACTGTTAATATTAATTTCAACAGTTACCATACAGTCTGACATACAGTGGAATTCCTTTTCTGTTCAGTAGGACTCACTGTTGGTCTTTTTTTTATGTTTAACACAAGCAACTTTACAAATCCATTTTCATCTCAAGCACCTGTACAAATCAGCTTGATATACAAATTACATATTCTTCACAAAACTATATTGCATGGCATATGTTGCACAAACACTGCCCTGCCTCTTCTGGCATAGCTGGCAATACCTCACATCATCACAGTGAGTATAACAAAAGGTAATAGCCTTAGACAACCAATTGGAAACAGTGTGTTTTGACAGAGATTATCTAGTCTTACTAGAAATTAATAATTGATACGAATATCTGAAAGATTTAGTTCTGTCAAGATAGTACAGGAGTTGTTTGTGGACAGCCAAGGTATGGGGTCCTTTCTCCTTCATTGTTAGGTTTAGGAAAGAAAACTAGGAGATGAATAGTTTGTCTCAAAGTAAACTCAGTTACCACTTTTAGCATAAACAAAGGATTAGTTGTTAAAGACGACTTGCCCTATGGAAAATGAGATAAGGCTGACTCACCACAAGAGTTTAGATTCTCTTGTTGCAGAGGTCAGGGTAATCAGTAAAACTGTTTTCCATGTTAAGAACCTCAGGTCAGCCAGATTATCTGGTTCAAATGGAGCGAATGTTAGCTTCTCTAACACAAAATTAAGATTCAAAGACAGACCACCATTTTTTGAAGGTCTCTTATGCAAAACCCCTTTCAAGAACATTTAGACAGAAGACTGCACTGAGAGAGAAAGATCTATGAGCAGACATTCTGAAACTGCCGATAAATGAACAATGAGAGAGAACTAAAAAAAGGCCATTAGGATAGTAACTCTTACACATATTGCAGAACCAGAAAACAACTAGCCCCAAATGGGCACTGGTTATGTTGGTGGCAAACAGAAAATCTTTTGACTTACAGGCTTTCTTGCCTCTATTAGTATCTGCTGCACTACCTCAGTAAATAGATGCCTAGAAAGAATTAAGACCCTATCATCCAGGCAGTCAACTGAAGTTGATTGATGTCACGGTGTATCAAACACTCTTCTTGTGTGAGTAGATCCAGTCTCTGAGGAAGCTTGTGCTAATTGCTTCTGGCGACTTCCAAAAGAAGAGAGAAACGTGGTTGTCTGGGTTAGAAGGGAGGCACCACAATGATCTTGGGGTATCCCTTCTGAATCTTCAGAAGTACCCTGGATATTAACAGAAATGGTGGAAAAGCATATAGGAACATTCCTTTCCAAGGAAAAAAAATCCATCTTTCAGGCCTTCTTGCATGGAATCCTGGAACAGAAACTTGCCAGTTGATGGTTCAGACAGTAGGCAAAGAGGTCTATTTGAGGAATTCCCCACAGATTGATCAAATCTTGAAAGACCCCCCTGATCTAGTTTTCATTAATGACGGCCTACCCTAGTTCTGATCAGCTTGTCTGACTCACAATTTTAATCTAACTGGATGTAGGATGCATCTAAGGTGAGATTGTGCTGTGAAGTGATATCCCAAGCTAACATGGCTAATCTGCAAAGGGGGTATGACCTGGTTCTCCCCTTACCTGCTGATATACCACATGACTGTGGTATTGTATGTAACCACTTGAAGAGGTCCTGGGGACAAAAGATGGTTCAGAGAGTTGAGTGCCTTAATCAAGGCAAGCATCTCCTTGATTTTTTTATGCTGGTATCTCCTCTTGGTGTCCGACATGCCCTGCACATTTATCCACCCTGAAACTGCTCCGAAAATGAAGTTTGAAGACTCTGTAGTGACTGGCTGCTTTGGAGCAGGGAGGGAGAAGGGAAACCCTGGATTTAAGGATATTTGTCATTTGCAACCAAACATTTTTCTTCTGACACACTTCAGCACTGAAATCTGAAAAGATAGAGAGTGTTGACACTGGGACTAAAAAGGTTTCAGATATCACTGTATCTTTTTCATCTGGAGTTCTGCAAGGGGCATCGTGAGAATCACAGATGACATGAGACCCAAAAAATTAAGATATTCCCTTGCAGTGATTGAAGTCTGAGTGGAAAACCTTTGAAATAGATCAAGATAAAGATCTATTTTTTCCTGTGGAAGACAAGCTCTTTGAACTGAGGTGTCTAGTTGACATCCCAGGCATACAATCCTGTGTGAAGGAGTCAGGAAAGACTTTTGAATGCTCTTTTGGAATTCCAGCTTATGTAACAGATATTTCATCCAAGAGAGAGAGATTACAGACACTTTGAAAAAGACAATGCAAAGACAAGTAAGTTGTCTAAATATGGAAAAATGTAGATACCCTGTAGCTTGCAATGAGCTACAACTGTTACTAGCAACTTTGTGAACACTCTTGGTGTAGTAGATAGTCCAAAGAGTAAGGCAGAGAACCAATAATGTGATCCAGACACAAACCTTAAGAAATGTCTAAAGTCTGGATGAATATTGATATGATATGCATCTCTTAAATCTAGTGTTACCAGGAAATTGGGCATTACCACAAACAGGTTTAGGAAGGAAAGCTCCAGAACAGGTCTCTAAGCATTTTCTTTTTTTGGCATTATGAACATCCTTGAATAAAAACCCTTCCCCACCTGGAAAGTAGGAACTATTTATATCACTCTTTGTGACAGCAAGTGATGAAAAACAGGTGAAAACAAAACAGTCTGATCAGGAGTATGAGTATGACCCCCTAGAAAAGAGGAATGTCCTCCCAATGCCATCTGTAACCTTAACAAATGATTTTCAGAACCCATTTGTCTGAAACAACCTGTTGCCAAAGAGAAAAATGGAGTTTCAGACTTTCTGTAAGAAAAAGATGTCCAGGGTGAGAGGCAGGTTCACAAGATCTCTTGAATAGTCATTCAGACTTGGTGGACTGTGATTGGTTTTGGAAGGTTCGAAACTTCTTTTTGGAACCCCCCCCTTGCCATTTCCACTTAAATGTCTGCTTACCTGAATTTTAATGAAACTGTTTATTCTGATTTTTTTGCCAAAACTGGATGAGAAGATAAAAAATGTGGAAAAGTAGGGTTGAAAAACCTTAGAGATTCCTTGGATCAGTTTGCCAATTTCATCATATTTTGCAGAGGGGCTAGACACAATCTGTATCCAAGGGAGAATTTAAAATCTCATTTTTATCATCATATGGGAGGTTCTGAGAATGCAGCCATACAAATCTCATGAAAACAGTACAAGATGCCATAGCCCTGGAAGGAGTATCAACAGTCATGCTCATACTGTAAACAATGAATAGGGACGTGTGCAACAGAAGAAAACTTATTTAAAGCAGATTTTTCCTCACAGGAAGAAACTGCAGCTAAAATATTCCTCATACTTTTACAATTTAACCTAACAATAATTTTCCCATCCTTATCAAAAAGAGTAGGATTGGAATTAACCAAGTGCTCAAAAGCAGTGGGATCAACTAAGGCTACAGCTGCTGGGTTAGGTTTGGGAATTGTGCATAAAAATTTAAAAGACTGAAGAACTTTATAAGTCCTATCTGCCTTATTAGGGGCAGCTGTCTGACTTTCAGGAAATTTGCAGACAGTAACGCACACACATTCTAAAGCAGACAGAAGAGGAGGAATGAGTGCAGGTTCTGGAAAATCATTCTGCAACAATTGGTAGTATTTTCTTTTTTTTTTTTTTAAAAGATTTTTATTAAAATTTGAATAAAGAAATATATTACATAAAGTATTCCATTTTTATAATATTAAAAAAACACAATCATTCTATATCTAACTAACAACATAACTATTTACAATTGATGTTCACATAAATGTCAAACTAAATTATTGTTTTTTCATATACAATCAATAATTTTCTAGCAAGTTTAGTAAATTTTCCCACATATTAATTCTAGACATATTTCTATTAGTTCTTGACTTAATGGTCAAAAGTTCCAGACTGCAAACTTCAGTAAGAAGAGTTTTAAATTCTTGAAACGTAGGGGAAGTTTCTGATTTCCAATTAATTGTTATAATTTTCCTTGCTACTGCTAAGATAGTCCATATTAATGTATATTTGGATTTTTTAACACTTTGATGTATTGGAGTGTTAAATATAATTAAAGATTTAGAAATCAAGAAGTTATCTGTAAGTAAACCTTGAAGAAAACTATTTATATCTTCCCAGTATTTTTTTAGAAGACTGCAGTCATAGAACATAGGAGACCAGTCAGCTTTCAATACTTCTTTGCATCTCCAACAACCATTGATGTTCTTGTTAATTTTATTTAGAATGTGAGGTGTTATAAATGACCTATGCATATATTTCCAGGTGTATAACTTCCACTTTAGGGAAGATGTAGTGTAGTAGGCCGATTCTAGTATATTTTGTTTGTCTTGATCTTTAGGAGCATAGTTATTAATTTTATTGAAATATTCCCAATATTTATCAGTGTGAAAAATTGTATCATTTCTAAGTATTTTGTTTATGTGTGCTAATTTGTTTTTGTCAGTGTTTATATTTTGAATAAGTGTAGTCATAAATAAAATTATTTTAGGTAATGGATATATTAAATATAAGGGAATTAGATCCAAATTATTTATAATATATTGTCTACATTCCTGTATGTAAAGCCATGAGTTACAGTCAAAGTCATATTCAAATTTTAGTTCAACAGACTTTATCCTATCTTTGTCTATTAATTGAGACCAATAAACAAGATGTTTCTCTTTGAATAATAGCATTTTTGTATTATCAGTCGTGATTAATATTCCTCGAGTAAAAGCAATTGGGAAAAGCAGGAAATTCCATGTTTTGTAATTAGTGTATTTAAAAATAAATTTCCTAAATGTTTTAAGGATGAGTAGCAAATAGTTTGATTTGTTTAATTTATATGAATGTACTGTAAAGATATCTTTTAATACCCACAAAATAGGATTATTTAACATTAGTGTTTTTGTATGTTTAGTTTGTTAGAAGAGTCCCATGCTAACAAGATTAAATATTGTTTCCATTTAGAAGAATATGTGTTATCAATTAGAAAATAGACTATGTTAATGATAAAGAATATAGTTCCAAGTTAGGAAATCTTATACCACCATTTGTCCAGTCATTTATATGATGTTGCAAAGCTATTCTGGATTTATTAGGATACCATAAAAATTTCAAAAACAAAGAATTAACTCTTTTAATTATCATTTTAGAGGGAATTAATGAAAGTGATTGAATAATGTAAAGCATTTTAGGAAGAATAGCCATTTTTATAATAGAAAGCCTTTCATTCATGGAAAAGATTAAATTATTCCATTTTTTTATAGAATCTTCAATTTTACTTAAACAATTATTAAAATTTAATTGAATGATATATTTTATGTTATTGGTAATCACAATTCCTAAATATGTTATTTGATTATTTTGAGGTATAAGTTTTTTATACTTTTGTTGAATTCTGTTTTGTTTTAGATTAATAGGGATGATCTGAGTTTTATTGTTATTAAAACTTAAACCTGATATTTTTTGGAATTTATTAATATTTTTAAATATGGCAGGAATAGATCTGTAGTTTTCTCCTACTGTTATCACAATATCATCAGCAAATAATTGAATTTTAGATGAAGTATCTAAATTTAACCTATAACCTTCAATGTTTTCATCATCTCTTACCAAATTGGCCCATGGTTCCATGATCAATGTAAATAAAAGGGGAGATAAAAGGGCATCCCTGTTTAGTCCCTCTTGTAATAGGAATGTTTTCTGATATGACAGTGCCAATTTTGATATATGCCTGACTCCCTTTATATAAGTTTGTTACAAGATTTATAAAAATATCTGAGAAATTCAACTAGTCTAGCAAAATAAATAAATAGTCATAATTAACTGTATCAAAGGCACAATTTATATCTAAACCTATTAAAGTTAAAGTTTTATTACAGGTTTTTGCTGAATCTATCAAAGTAATTGTTCTTCTTATATTGTCATAAGTAGTCCTATTTACAATAAAACCTGTTTGATCATCATTTACTAGTGATGGCAAAAAACTTTTTAATCTCTCATCTTATATGGACATAAACATTTTATAATCTATGTTTAATAAAGAGATTGGTCTGTATGACGAACACTTAGTAGGATCTGTGTTTAATTTGATTATTGGTGAGATAAAGGTATATTTCCAAGAAGGGGGGTATGAATGTGCTGCTTTGAGAAATATTAAATACTTTATGCAGAATATTTAAAGCAGATTTAGGTAATAATTTATATAATTCTGGGATAATGCCATCATTCCCGGGGGCTTTGTGTAATTTAAGTTTTGTTATCTGGTTTTGTATATCTGTAAAGAAATAGGTTTATCTATATTATTAGTCTGATCTCTTGATAATCTATATTTAGTATACTTTGTTATAAATGTCTTAATCAAATCTTTTGAATCCGTTATCTGGGAGTTCTGATTTATCTTATGAAAGAATTCTTTGAATTCCAGTAAAATATTGTGTATATTAGACACAAGTTTCTTCTTTTTAGGGGAATAGATCTCCTTAATATGATTAAATTTATTAAGTCTTTTTGTTTTATTTGCTAAGATATTTAAAGATCTAGGGTTCGTTGAGAAGGTTATGAATTTAAATTTCTCTATTCTGATTTTTGTTTTATGGTTTAAGATCTCCAGGTATTTTGTATTTAGTCTACTTCTTTCTCTTTGTTTTGTCTATCAGTATTACTATCTAAATTAAGTTTTAGCTTGTCTAATTTACCTTGTAGATCTAATAATTCTTTGTCCCAGGATTTCCTTTTATTATTATACCACGAGATAATTCTCCCATATAAGAAGGCTTTTAAGGCATCCCAAATATAAACTTCTGAAACATTATTAGTATTATTTAATGTGACAAAGTCTTGTATCTCTAAGAGTAAAAATTCTTTAAATTCTTTCAAATTAGTTATGTATGCTGGTATTCTTTTAATCATAAGAGTGTGGTTTGTTTTGATTAGTAGTTTGAAAGTTATTGAGTTGTGATCAGATAAGGGACATGAAATAACCTTTGCTTTAATTACATCATCTGTTAATTCTTTTAATATTAGCATTCTATCTATTCTGGAGTTTGTTTTATGTCTATGGGAATAGTGAGTGAATGGAAGTGAATCTACATCTGCAAAGTTATTTATATCTTTTAAAATAAATGATTGCATAAAGTCCAATAGTAATTTAGCTGAAGTTGAAATTTTTCTTTTTGCTGAGGAGTTAGTATCTACTTCACTTAATATACAATTAAAATCACCTGCTATAATTAAATTATCTTTAGCAAGACTATTTTATTTAAATGCAATTTGACAGTGTTTGAACCAATACCTGGAATCCAATAAATGTTTATTAAAGTATATATTTTTTTATTTAGTTCTATTGTGACTGAGCAAAACATACCTTTGTTATCTTTGTATATTTCTAGCATTTTAGGCATGGGGAGTGTTTTATTCCATAAAATAGCTACTCCTCTTTTCTTTTCACTATGTTCAGAACTTGTTAAGATTGAATAATATCTGGTATTTAACTTATCAATATCTGTGAATATTAGATGTGTTTCTTGTAAAAAGACAAGATGTGATTTATGTATTTTAAGATATTTGAGCAAGCTTCCTCTCTTGCAAGGATTATTTAGACCATTAATATTTATTGAAATACCCTTTAAAAGAAACATTAATATTGTGCGTTATAAATATATACAAGGTAAATCACTTGTATTCCTCTCTGGTAAGCACTAATGCTAGAAAACATACTTATCAAATCATAGACATATTGAAGAGTCTCCAAATATGTTGCTATTGTGAACGTCATAAAAAAGAATAACATAACATTGTAACAAAACATCAATATAACAAGTCTACCAAAACCCTTCCTGGAGTTATATACTCCTAATTCGAGTAGCATATACCACTCAAATTATCCTCCTAACAAATAGCAACAATAACTCAGCTACTGTCAAAAATGTTATTTTCTGTAAGAAAGAGAAAAAATATATATATATTCTTCACTGTTTCCTTCTCTCTACCCCCCTTTCCCTTTTAAACTATTCATTAATTTACTATTACATTTAATATAATATATCCAATTACTATATCTGTGCTTGAAGTTCAATTATTGTTAAGCAATTACAACAGACAGGAAACATAATTAAAACTATTCATAAACTGTTTAACAATCATAGAATTACAGACAGGATTGTCATAAACATATGCTGGCATTTCTTTTTCTTATATGACATTTAGTAATTTTGTATATATGAAGTTTATGTGAAATACATTAACAGTCAACGAATGTTTCATAGTATGTATTTATGTTATTTAGCATACTTTAGCACTGTATATAAAGTTATCTGATATAGTGTAGTTTTTATATTAACTATATTTACAAATGCAGATAGGGGATTACAAAATGATGATTATTGTGTATTAATGTTTTATGTATATGTTTATATGTATGAAAGTGTTTAAACTGTTTGTGTTTATATACTTATTTGTGGTGAAACCGCGGTTCAACATTCTAAAAAGACAGTGCGACTATCCCATAAGGTTAAAGTTCATAAAAATTGTGTCGCACCGTCAAGAATGATGACATCAGGATGTTTCTTCTTCCTATAATGAACGGAGCCTCTCGAGCTGGATTTCAAAGCTGTTCTGAGTAAAGCGGGAACAAATAATGCTTGAATTCTTTTTTTTTTTTAGTCTCTTGAGTCCGCATGGAACAACTGTCAAAACCGGTATGTGAAAAAAAAAAAGCTGGAAAGTGCACGAGTCTCTCAGGGGTTATCAACAAGATATTAAAATGTAGATGAATCATTTAATGACTATACGCATATTGTATGTTCAATCACTAAAGTAATAATTATTAAACAGAAGCAGTCCCATTAATCTTGCAGAGATATTAGTAATACATGAGATTCAGAATGCTTTCTACATACATCCTAGCCCTGAAAGCTTAACATTATTCGTAATTACATTAACGTCCACATTCAGATCTCTCTATTTCACACAAGATCATACGAACAGCTTTTATTTCCCCTTGTCTTTCATTTAAACCAGAAGAACATTTTCAATAGTATTCTTATTAAATTTTTAAACACATTCAACATACATAACCATATTTATGCTAACAGTATGTAGTACATGAACACACATACATATTTAGTACAGTAAAAAAAGAAAAAAGGGAGAAGAGAATATTACACTTACATGTGATTGCAACTGTGAATTTACTTTAAAGTCTTATGTTTAGATTTAAAGTTTCATATTAATGGAGCAAATCCTTATTTCTTTAGCTTCTTTCTTTTCGACTGACTTCCAGTTGTCATTTTCAGCTAATCTTTTAAGACTTGCACTTGCCCATTCCATATCTTCTAGCTTTTCAATTATTTTGTTAGCGTTAACAAAATTAAGGACTGTATCTAAATCATCAAAAGTTTTGATACCATCCTGTAGAAAAAATTTTAATCTGGCTGGGAATAAAATATGAGTTTATTTGTGCCTTTTTGAGTTCTTTGATTAAAGGTAGGAAAAGTTTTCTTTTTGCTATTACTGTTGAAGAGTAATCATTATCAAAATGAATGATGTTGTCATTTAATTTAATAGGAGCTTTTGCCCAAGCTGTTTTTAGCACTAGTTCTTTGTCATATGAAGATAAGAATTTTACAATTACAGACTTAGGAGAGTTATTCTTACTTGTTTTAGATGAAGCAAAAGATCTGTGCGCTCTTTCAATACCATATGACAAGGCTTCTGATAGGTCTAGTACTTCTTGTATCCACGTTGTCAGGAACTTTGACAGATTGTTTCCCTCTATGTTTTCTGGTAAGCCAAATATTCTAATGTTTCTTCGAGACTGGTTTTCTAAATCATCCACTTTGGATTGTAGGTATGTATTTTGCTTTATAAGAAAGTCTATATTATTCTCATCTTTATGTACTCTACTGTCAATGTCATTTAGTGCCAATTCAATACCTGAAATTTGAGATTTTTGTAACTGCAGATCTTCGTGTATCTTTTTCATCTGTTAAGTGCAGTCTTGTTTAAAGATATCAATCTTTAAATCCATTTTATCTATTTTGGTAGATAATTCTTGTACGGTAATGAGTAAAGAATGTAAGTCCTTCTTTAGAGAAGATTCTTGATGTACTGCTTTTGATGTAGCCATTCTGTTGTTAGTGAAGATAGATAAAGTATCCAAAGTATTCTTGACAGGAAAAAAATCAAAATTTCTTCCGAATTTTTATATGCAGTTGTAGAACTAGAGGAGAGGAATTTATTACTGAAGACTGTAAGTTCCTCCAATAAGATTTACTATAAAAATCCTGTCATACAAATTTTAAACTGACAGAGCTGAAGAGAATTGCTGCTATTCAGAGCCCATCTTGGCCACGCCCCCCCCCCCGGTAGTATTTTCTGAGTGACTGAGAAACTTGGTGCTCTCACACTGAAAACACTGGCATATTCTAGCAATCATCTCAGAGAAACAAACCTCCAAATGGGAAAATCAGAACCTGATCTCACCTCTAAGTCTGAATCAGAAATCTGAGGAAAAAAATTGTATTCATCCCTGCATCCCCCGTTCAGATTCAGAATTCTGAACATCTTCAGGAAAAGATGTAGCCTCTTTCTTTTACCAGAATCTATTTTACAAGAAGGATCGATACCCTGAACTAAACCCTGATCCAGACCCAGTAAACTACTCCTATCCAAAGAAATTTGAGAAAGAGTAGATACGTGCTTTTTTTTTTCTTTTTAACAGGAAAAATGGGGCCAACCTTGTTACTAATAGCATATTTCCTAAGGGGTGAGTACAGCATTCTGACATAACAGGGAAACTTTCCTTGTTCCCTCTCCCAGGACTGACAAGAATGTCTCTCCCTTGCCCACAACAGGGATCGCAACAGCCACAGAGGACATGGTTAATCCCTGGGCCATAGTGACTATAGGTGTTACACCACAGGGATCCAGGGTAACAGATGAGTGGTCTGAGGTACAACAAATGGCCACAGCAGAGTCACTCACCTGTGAGTGAGGCAAATTGCATGCCTGTTGTGGTGGCAAAGGCTGTTTGTTTAACTTTTTCTTTTTGTTGTTAAAAGGACCAACTGTGAGACTGGTAGTCTGTTTCACTGTCAAGCTGAAAATTATGCTTCTTTTCCTGGGGAACACAAGCAGCAATTGCCAGTAAACACCATCATTCCACAAAGGTTACTTATTTGACTGAAAACAAAACACAGTAAAAAGCACTTTAAAACACCATGCCAGCCCAAAATAAATTAACTAATTAATCAATTAATTAAATGAATTAAACATCTTCTCCACATAAAAATGTTTTCAGTTACTTTACACTATTTTTAAAATGGCAGAAAAACAAGTGCTCCATTTCAAAATACATTACAGTCTCAAGAAAATCCATTAAAACACAACACTCAATTTTAAAATAACTTTCCTAAAGAAGAAAGTAATAAAACATCAAAAATTAGGAAAATAGAAGTCTGTTTCCCCAAAGGGAACTTATCTACTCAGCAAAGGAAAGCACATGTCAGAAGAGCATACTCTTCAACAGCAGTAAACCTCTAAAGGGCTTTGCTCCCAAACTCATCTTTTAATCGGTTCACTTTGAGCTGCTTGATAGTTTGGCTCTATAGGAGGTGCCCTGAAGCTTTGGAAGCTGGCAGGCTGTTATATCCTTGGCAGGTTATAATCCATATAGCTAATACTATTGGTGCAGCAGTGATCTATACGATTAACAAGTGCAGTGACTAAAGGTACAACTTTTAGAAACCTAAAACAAGGGGAAGGTTCCACGAATCCAAGACAGTAAAGACAAGGATGATTCCGTCATCTACTGTTATACAACACACCTCACACAATCATCTACTGTTATGCGGAGTACCTCACACAAACACACCATGATATGGCATCACTCTTATCATGTCTTCACAGTTTAAACGAAAAGTTCATCCTCTCCTACAGTTTAATTCAACTTCTAGGTTTCTTTTTTCCCTACAAAATGGTTTCAGTAGTGTTTAAGTTCGAGAAACCTGCTTGTATTTCACAAATCTTTTTTTGCCTTGGAATCAAAGGAAAGGAAAACCCAACCACTTTTTTTTGCTTAACTTCTCACATACTTTGGCAAGGAAATTTGTCTCTACTTGCATAACACCACAGACACAGGAAAATGTGTAGTTCTCCCTACTATCCACAGTCCTACAAAGGCGATTAGCCTGACTGATATCAGTTGATCAGTAGCTGCTATAAAAAAAAAAAGACGTTGTGAAACTGATTTCTACTGATGTCATTGCAGAGTGGAAGAGAAGCAGTACTGTATCATCGCATCTAGCTGATAGGATTGCCAACAGTCTCTCCTTCTGCAAATCAGTATTAACTTAAACAGTTTTGTCCTGAGGGCATGAATAAAGCAAATGTCTTGATATTTTACAAAAAAAAAACCTGACTTTCCTCTAAATGTCACAGAAAGCTATGAAGTCATTGTAACATCATATGAAGTAGTATAACTAACCAGCAGTGCATATCACAGAGTCTTTATTTTGATTTATTTTTCATTTAATAATTATAAGTTTTTCAGCACAATCTCAAGTTTTGCTAAGAATGTCCCACTTTAAGCACTTAAAATGATGGTAACTCTAACAGTTGACCACATACGGTGTACAACAATCCACTTGTTAGTGGTATGTTCCAGAACTGCAACAGTTTATAAAAAGTAGTGTTAGTCTTGCACAAATAAGGTGTTAACCTGACAAACTGTCTTTGACACCTCGGGAAGAGTGTGAGGGAGTGCCTGTCAGTGCTCAGAGCTCAGGACTACAAAATGACGACCCTTACAGAAGCCTACAATTTAGCTATTTTCTTTGGCTGCAGTTGTAAAAATCTGTCTAATTGTTTAAAACAGGATCTGAGAGAACTGTACATGATGGTCATTCAGGAATAAAATGTAAGCATGCATGCTGCGAAGGTAAACTAGATCAGTGAGTCACAGGCATCTTATATATCTCAATATACTTGTAATACAGCATAACTCCCTTATGTCTAGCATAACTCATAAAAAAGAGAATTTAAATGGATTTTGGGAAGGGGAAAAGCACTAAAACAAGATCACATTACTGTCAGACCCCATGTTGGCCCTTTTTGTGGAAAAGAGTATTAAAATTTTATAAGAAACACCAAAAGTTATTTTCATGCATTAAAATAACTAAAAAACAAAGATACAATGAAAAAAAAATAATTATTTGGGGGTTCCAATGTGGCATTTTCCTTTACACAGCTGGGTAAAATACCAAACTATGAACTTGAAAGTCAGTTCAAAGTCCCAGCAAACACTCTCTGCCAAATCACCTTTTGCCTTGGAAACTATGTCCAGCTTTAATGATTTGCAAAGCTGTAGACTCATGACCAGGTCAGGTCTATATTAAATAAGCGAAGGCTTAAAAAAGCGAACACTTATTCATCGACCCTAGTTCAGCGAATGCTGAAAATGCCGAACACTCGGAAGAGCGATTTTTTATCCCAGGGAAAAAAAATCGTTGTTACACAAAAAAAAAAAAAAAAAAAAAAAAAAAAAAAACTTAAAACAGTATTTACAGCCCCCCACACCCCCCTACTTAAATATACCAACTCCAACATCACACCACAGTGGAAGAAAAGGCAAACTCCCGAAACCGGCCCAGCAAATTTTTTCCCTGAGAAAAAATTTGCTGTTCCGGGTGTTTGGGATTTTCAGCATTTGCTGAAATAGGGTCAATGAATCGGTGTTCACTTTTTTAAGCATTTGCTGATTCAATATAGACCCACCAGGTCACTGCTTCACAACTTATTGCCATTTAAGCATGCCAAAAAGTAGCAGAGGTGGCAGATCCTCAGGGGAACTTCTAAGATGGCTGCACTCTGATCAACAGCTTAACTTCAGCTCTCCCAGTGCAAAAACAGAAGCAGAGATATGGGCTAAGAATTCTGACAGTTTTAGTAAAATTCAGTTACTGCCTAGTATATACACTGCCTGAATGCCAGTAATGAAGAAACTTCGACAGCCTGAAAGAAAATCAACTATAAAAGGTGGAGAGAAAACATTGAGAAGAAGCCTGCATCTGTTCAGGAAAAAGCAGTTCAAGCTCAAGCTTTTATATAAATGGCTTCCAGTAATTTAGATGAAAAAAATAAATCATATGTGCTCAGAGCCGATTAAAATAAATAAAATAATGGTTGTTTATTTTTCATTTATATAAATGCAACATTGCCTATGTCATATGTGAAAATTTAATAAAGATGTTTTGGTGGGAAAAAAAAACAAAACACTGCAGGAGTATATCAACTCAAATAACAAAAGGCTAAAAAAATGTAAGAAACTTTAAACAGCTATTCGGATGAACTGATAAAACTGCAAAAATCTGAGGTCAAAATGAAGAAGAGGCTAGCTGAGTATGAGACTTCTCAAGAACAGCGGTTTCAAAAAATGGTAGAGTCAGAGGAGACACCATACAGAGAAAACCTGAAATTTCTGCTGTACCAGAGAAATGGGATAGAACAGACAGTACTAATTTTAAGAAAGCACAAATAAGCAAATGGACTGGTATTTCACAGCAGAATTTGTTAATTGAAAGGACATATTGTGTCTATTCTTCAAACCTGCACTTGTATTAGTAAAGAGGCAATCATAAACCAAAAAAGTGAAGTCACTAAATAACCAACCAGCAATAAGTTTCCTGAGGGCACACCACAACCATGTACCAAGAGGTCCAAGGAACATTCACCTCACAATATTCAAAAAAGAAGATAAAATTTTGGTAAATAAATCACCAAAAATGTACTTTCTACAAAAATGGGGTGTAGCTATGGAAAAGCATGCGCCAACAGCTATGCCAATCTAGTGTTGGCCCAATGGAAAGAGCAACATGTGCATGGCCCAGGTAATCCTTGGCTATGGCACATTAGGTTCTACAACAGATTCATCGATGATCTTTTTATTCTGTGGACAGGCTCAGAAGGGCAACTGGATGGTTTCCTTGATTATCTACAGCATACTACAGATTACCTCTCCTTTACTATGCATAGTTCTATGGAGGAAATTGCCTTTCTTGATGTTAAATTATATAAAAAGATACCTTGGGTAGTATACAGACTCAAACTTACAGGAAGTCTTGTTGGAGAAACACACTGGTTAGTCGTGGCAGCATGCATGCACCCCCAACATGTCTTTCATAATGTTATGAAAGGCCAGGTGATGCACACCTCAAGGCTATGTACTGGAGATGATGCGTTCACAGAAGAAATGAACTTTTTGTTGACATGTTTTAGAGAAAGGGGCTATGTTGATGCTGATATACAGGATACAGGGAGGAAATGCCCCCTATGGAGATGAAATAGAGCCAAACCTTGGTTCAGGACCAAACAAGAGGTTAATAACGGTGCCACCTTACATGAATTTGATGAACCAGCTTCCACATCTGATGGTCATCCTAGGGTCATAATAAAATACAGCAGTGATATGGAAAGGATCAGGAGAATCATCTTTAATAATTAGAAGATACTGCACTCCGATGATAAGATTAAGACAATAGTGGGTCCCACACCCCTGTCTAGTTACAGGAATGCACCAAATTTGAAGAGACTACTTTGCAATGAGTCCACTTCATCTGGTATACACTACTGTTCCCAGTCCAACAGGATATGTACTTTTCCTTGTGGGAGTTGTAAAGGGTGTACATTTATAGATAAATCTAACTTTTTTTTAGCACTCGGTCAACCATAGAGTCTATTGTTTTTGTGGTTTTACTGATTGCTAAATATACCAAGTCTTTAGTTCTACAAAGTGTATGAGATGTGCAAGTTTCTACATCAGCAAAACCAACCGTATGTTGAAAGAAAAGTAGAGTTTTGTACCAACCATAAATGTAGATGTTCGAGTGTATACACTGCTGCAGTCATTACACTTGGGTTATCCTGCCGTCAGGCGGTCCCTCAGTCAGCCAGAGTTCCAAAGTCTTGGTCTGGCGTCGGTTGCTGTTGCTTCTTCCCTGACGTCAGTGCGACAGGGGTATATAAGATGCAGCCGACGACATTTTCTTCAGTTTTTCTTGCCCCAGACATCAGGTGCCCCCAAAAAGGTAGGCCATGCAAATTTCTAATAAAACATACATAAGAAAAGCAATCAAAAACTTTCAGTTACCAGCATACTCCCCAAAGGTAGCCAAGGGTAGAAGGCTTAGGTAAGTACCATCACGTAAGAGGGGAAGGAGGGAGGGTAACCTAGACTGCAGCAGTGTATACACTCGAACATCAACATTTATGGTAGGTACAAAACTGTACTATGTTCATCATGTTACACTGCTGCAGTCATTACACTTGGGTAGAATCCCAAAGCTGAGGTAGGGTGGCTGGTTGTATAAGGCATTTGGGGTGGCTACGAGGCCCTGCAGCACTGCAGTGGCAAAGCCAGCTCTGTATTTAGACTAAAGAGACAGATGGTAATGCTTGGTGAAGGTATGTACAGAACTCCAAGTTGCTGCTTCCAAAATGTCCTTGGTAGGTACTCCTCTGAGGTAGGCAGTTGAAGTGGCTGTTGCCCTGGTGGAATGAGACCTAATGCTGTTAGGTACAGTTTTCCCATGGTGTGTATAGCAGAAATGTATACAGTGTCCTATCCATTTTGAAATGGTCTGTTTTGAAATGGCTTTTCCCTGTGCTCCTGCAGCATATGCTACAAACAATTGCTCAGTTTTTCTGAAAGCTTTCATTTTGTCCAAGTAGAAGCATAACTGCCTGTGTATGTCCAAGGAATGCAGAAGTCTCTCCCCTTTATTCTGTGGATTTCGATAAAAAGTTGGCAGGTGAATAGTTTGGTTTAGAGCCACACTTGATACCACCTTTGGCATAAAAGTAGGGTTTGTTCTTAAAGACACCCTGTCTTGGTGGAAAATGATGAAAGGTTCCACTGCCATTAGTGCCTGTGATTCTGAAACTCTTCGTGCTGAGGTTATTGCCAGGAGCAGAGCAGTTTTCCAAGAGACATATTTTAAGTCTGCTGAGTTAGCTGGCTCAAAAGGAGGTACAGTTAATTTTTCCAACACGAAGTTGAGGTCCCAAGTTGGAGTTGGTGCTCTACAGGGCGGTCTTATGCTTTTAGCCCCTCTGAGGTACTGTTTTAGCAAAGGATTAGAAAAAAATGGGTGGGTCCGTGTTGTAATGAGCTGAAATGGCAGAGGCGTGGATCTTTATGGATGAAAAGGAAAGGCCTTTGTCCAGCATCTCAGTCAAGTATTGTAGTATCTGAGGAATATTTGGGTCAAGGCTGGGAGCCTGGTTCCAGGCGCAGAATCTCTTCCATTTATCCGAATAGGCTTTCCTGGTGCTAGGCCCTCTGGCCTCCAGAATGACATCCATAACAGCTTTGGAGAGAGGCATTGCTTGCTTGACTAAGGAATCTGCCATGCAGCCAGGTTTAAAGTCTTGACCTGGCTGTGAAGTATCTGATTGTTTTGCTGAGTCAGAAGATGTGGGATTTGAGGCAAAATCCAGGGTGGACCTTGTACTAAGTTCTTTAAGATTGGGTACCAGTGCTGGTGTGGCCAGTCTGGGGCCATCAGGATCATTTTTGGCTTTTCTTGCCTGGCTTTTATGAGTACCTTTGAAAGGAGAGGTAGTGGTGGGAAAGCATATACTTGTAGGTTTTTCCAGTTGAATGAGAGGGCATCCACTTTCCATGCTTGTGGGTGATAAGTCCTTGTGCAGAATTTCTGTAGCTGGCAATTCATTGGGGATGCAAACAGATCTATGTCCGGGGTCCACCATTTTTGTGTTATCATTCTGAATATTTGTGGATGTAATTTCCACTCGTGTGGATCCATGATGTTTCTGCTTAAGTCGTCTGCCAGTGTGTTTTTCTCTCCTGGCAGGAATTGTGTTTGCAGATGAACTTGATAGGTTAGAGCTGTGTTCCACAAGGTCATGGCTTGTCTTCAGAGGGGGTAAGAATGAGTGCCCCCTTGCTTGTTTATGTACCACATAACTGTGGTGTTGTCTGTCTTTAGTAGTAGTTGTCCTGGATACAGAAGGTCCTTGAAAGCTATAAGGGCATTTTGTACAGCTAGCATCTCTTTTTGATTGATGTGAAGATGCCTTTGTTCTGCGGGCCACTTGCCCTGAATACATTTTCCTGCCATGTGTGCTCCCCAGGCGTAATCCAATGCATCTGTTGTCAGTGTTTGCCTGGCTGTGGGTTGAGTGAAAGGCTGTCCCTTGTTGAGGTGACAGGCTTGAACCCACCATAGGAACTCCTGTTGAAGGCAAGGAATAAGTGGCATTACTGTTTCCAAACTGTGATGGTGTTGAGACCAGACACTCTTTAGGTACCATTGTAGTTTCCTCATATGCAGTCTGGCATATGGAATTAGTATTATGCAAGATGCCATGTAACCAAAGGCCTGCAGAATTTTTCTTGCAGGGAGTTGGGTCTTTGTTGCCATCAATTGGAAATATTGAGTCAGTTGTCCTTGCTTGTCTGGCGTGAGATAAGCCATCTGGGCCGTTGTATTTAAGCTGGCACCCAGGAATATTATCTCTTGTGAGGGCACTAGTTTTGACTTCTTTTTGTTTACTGTGTACCCTAGGCAAATTAGCAATCTTTTTACAAATTCCAGATGCTTTAGAAGAATGTCTTTGCTCTCTGCTTAAATAAGGCAGTCGTCCAAGTATGGGTAAATTTGAATTCTTTTTTGTCTGCAAAATGCAATTACTGGTGCCAGGCATTTTGTAAAGACCCTGGGCGCAGTAGATAAGCCACAGGGCAGTGCAGAGAATTGGTAATGCATTGAACCTGCTAAGAATCTGAGGTATCTTCTGCAGTTTCGTCTGATACGGACATGCAGGTATGCCTCCTTGAGGTCCAAAGTTACGAGCCAAGCTTTCTTGCCCAGCATGGGAAGAAGCTGCTGTAGTGTCAACATTTTGAATTTTGGAACATCCAGGTAAGTGTTTATAGAAGAAAGATCCAGAATGGGCCTCCAGGCTTTGTCCTTTGTGGGAACCAGAAAGAGTCTTGAGTAAAATCCTTGTCCTTGCTCCTGTGTTGGTACCTTCTGAATAGCTCTCATGTCCATGAGTGCTGTAATTTGTCTTTGAGCCTCTGCCCATTGATTTGGTGGCAGATTTGGCATTCCTTTTAACCTTGGCAGAGTGTGAAAGTGGAACCTGTAACCTTGAGATACAATGTTGAGAACCCATTTGTCTTTGGTGATCATATGCCAATTGTGATAGAAAAGTGCCAGTTTTCCTCCCAAGGGGGCTGCCAAGAGAGTAGTGTTTGGCAGTTGTAGTGGGAAGTCATTGGGGCTGTTTTTTATAAAGTTGAGGCCTGTCTTCCCCTTCTTTCTGGGTTGAAGCACCCCATTGTCGAGGCCTGTAAGGACCTTGTGGTTGACCTCTGCCTCTTGGACGTCTGTATCTGCCCCTTTGAGGTCTGTCTGTAACTGGAAAGGAACAATTCTTTGTTGGCCAATTTCTGCTAAATCGAGGAGGCTGAACCTGTAAGAAATCCTTCACCGTTTGCATAGATTTTTGCCTTATCCTCCATTTTCTTTGATACCTCTTCTGCCTTAACTCCAAATAAAACATCCTGCTGCAAAGGTGCATCCAATAATTTTGCTTTAACATGTTCTGGTAAAGTCTGTTCTTTTAACCAAGCATGTCTTCTAATGACAGATCCTGTAACTGCTGCTCTACAGGAGGCCTCTAATGAATCAAAACCACATTACAAAGTATGTTTTCCCACTTGTTCAGCTGCATGCAATAAATCCTGCATTTCCTTATAATTAGGAAGATCTGAATTTGGAAGCATTTTTTGTTTCAACTGAGACATCAAATATTGCTGATATTTTAGCATGTGAAACTGGCAATTTAAGGTCCTCATTGCTAAAGTTGCAGATGTATATACTTTCTTCCCCCATCTGTCTAATGCTCTGGAATCTCTGTCAGAGGGAACTGGATTTTTTGCTGTAGAGGCCTTTACCCCTTTGGGACCCTAGGAATAGTTTCAGGGTCAGCTACAGGGCTTTTATAAAGAAATTTGTGAGAGTCAGGGACTCTGTAGTATCTGTCTGGCTTAACTGGAGCAGGAGGTAAGGAATCCGGATTTAAACTGGATTCAGAATACACATCATCCACAATGTCTAACACTAGTGGAATAGCAAGGGGTCTGTGTTGAGGTAATAAAAGGAAATCTCTGAGCCTTTTCTTGGATTCTGAATAATCCTGGCCCTCGTAATGGAAATGCTCCCTCATGGTATGTAAGGTTTCCCCAAAGGAGTAGTCCTCTTGTGGAGAGGCTGAAGGAATTGATTCCTCAGCATCAGAATCCTCATAAGGGGGTAAAGAGTATCCTAGGTCTGAGGATGAATCTGAAGAGATGGATACCTGGTTGGATGAGTCATAGTCTGCATCCTGTCTAGGCCTTTATCAGGAGGGGGATGGGACCCCCTGGTCAGAGTAATTAAGTCTTCGGCCATTTTGAGCATTTGTTTCTTAGGCATGGAGGCCTGTGCTGGTGAATGTTGAAGTTGTTTCTTTGTTTTTAAATGGGTTTTAGACTTAGCAGAAGATTTGATGGTTAACTGAGTGGGTCTGAAAACACCCTCTGAAGCTACAGGTTGTACAGCTACTCCGGATCCCTCTGAAGGGTTAGTCTCGGTAGGCTGTAAATCTGGTGCATCCGAAGGCCCAGCCATCTCCACGTGGGCATCAGAGGTGGCCTGTGGTTCCAAAGAAGCGGTCATCAGGGGATGCGAAGGCGCCTCGCTGAAAACCGGAGAACCGGCGACTGGTCTAGAAGAGGCTTCGTCAGTTTTGGGCCTCGGATGCCTGTCCTTGTCTTTGCGCTTTTTGTGTACTCCAGTCATCGGTAGATCCGCCGGCATGGTGTAATTGAATTTTCTGCCAAAATAATGTCGGGCAAAATCAAACCGATGTTTAATAGTGCGCTCGTTAAACCTAGCACAAAACCGACAACCTGTGACGTCGTGGTCTGGGCCTAGGCATGGGATACAATAAGAATGGAAATCCCTATAAGGTATTTGCTTCCCACAAGAAATACAGTTATTAACTTTTACTGACATCGTTCTGAGGCAAGAAAAAGTTTCCCCAACGGGGTACTTAGCTTTGTAGAAGACTTCGGTTCTGGATTTGGAATGAAAATCTCAGGAGTCGGACGACCGGCACTTGCGAACTGCTTTTGCTTCGGGCACCATGCAGCAAGAAAGACTGGAGAAAATGGCGTTGGCTGCATCTTATATACCCCTGTTGCAACCGACGCCAGACCAACACTTTGGAACTCTGGCCGACTGAGGGACCGCCTGACGGCAGGATAACTCAAGTGTAACGACTGTAGCAGTGTAACACGATGAACATCGAGTGTTATAACGCATGTGGGACATTAGAGCTGAGGCTTTGCATAATGCATTGGCTCAGCATGTAAAGAATTTTTCCGGTCATGGCTTTACTTTTATGGTACTGGATGTTTTGACTTTAACTATGAGAGGGGGTGATATCCACCTGATAACTGAGCAAAGAGAGGTCAACTGGATAGCTGATTTACATGCAGACAGGGCACCGGGACTGAACTTAATGGTTCCATTGAAGCCAGTCTTAAGGGGGCATAGACTGAAAAGATGATAATGATTGGTTCATCACATTTTTCCATGTTTTAAGTGGGTGTGTATGTGTACTGTGATTTGATTGGTTGTTTTAATTCTTTTAAAATGTGTCTAATGAAGTTTTAATTTATGGATCTGATGAAGAGTTTAACTCGAAACCGCTCATTCTTTGTTTTTGTGCATTAAAGGAGTTTTATACAATTGCCGTGGTGGACCGTTTGGTTTTGGTGTTCTTTGTGCCTTTGGATTTTATTTGTTCTACCTTACTGGTCCTTTGGTTCTTCTGTGCCTGCTTTTACTTGTTTAAAAATGTACATTAGTTAAGCACTTTCATCCTAATAATGGACCTCTTGGTGCACGGCCCTGGTGCAAGCAGGATTTTTGCTAAAAGATGCAACCATACCAACAGAAAGAGTTTATCTGAACAAAACTGACTTTGTTTCTCATTCTTTTGGAAATAAATTCCATAGAGACTTTGCCAATGAAACATTTTCCAGTGTTCCAAAGGAACATGACTGAACAACAAAAAAGAGCACAGAAGTTCACTAGAAGAATCAGGAGTACCTTGGACTTGAACCAGAGTCTGGGGTTGGAGATGAACAAGAAGAAGATTGGCAATACTAATATTAGTGAATAAATGTATGACTAAAAAATAAAAATCGAGCTTATGAAGTATAGCTTTACAAGTAAAGCTGTCTGAGAAAGGTTGGACTTTTATTGACTTTGTTAAACTTCTGGGGGAACTAAAAGGCATATACCCAAATACAAGTCATTAATGTTTGAAAGGAAAAAAGATTAACCAAGCAAACAAATGATTGTTCTTATCAGCATTTGTTTAAACATTTCATGATATAAATAGCATGCTATACAGTAAAACATTTTCAGTGGTTGTTGTATGTGATAAAGACACTAAAGCAAATACATACTTTTTTGTTTTAAGAAATGTAGGCATTACGATGTAAGAAGAGAAGAAAGTCCAGACAAAAATATGTTTTTAAGTTTCCTCCCACCTTCTAAAGACATGCAGTAGGTGGACTGGACAATCTAAATTGTCCATAGGTGTGAGTGTGTGGTATGGAAGAAAAGCTACAGCAGGGCTAGCCACCCAGCAGTGTAAACCTTGGCTCTAGATGATTGTCACTGCTGAAGCAACACCCCAACCCCATGTGCAAAAATGGGAAAAGGGGTCATATATGGATGGACTGGGCTGATGAGATGGTGTGCAAGATATACTGACTGTAATATATGCAGACTTCAGATCTTTTATTTTACTTTTTCATATGTGAATATCTGGATTAATGCCCTTGGCTTAATCCAGTAACGTGTTTCTTGTGCAAGCATGTGTGATACAAAAATAACAGAACACTGTGAATTTAATTAAAAGTTTTCTTTTAGTAACTAGATGTTCAATGTGAGTTGAGAAGTCTGCAGCTGGGGGCAGCTGTACATGCTGTTCTTATGTTTCCATTAAGACAAGCTGACTACAGGTCCAGGCAATAAATCCTGAGTGCTCTGGACACTGTTTGCTGGAAGAAAAATAAACTAAAAAGCACAAGGGCAAGCAACTTAGTAGAAATTAAAGTTTGAAATTACTGAAAGTGAATAAGAGATAGCAGTTTTCCTGGTACCTAAACACCCCAATGCATTTACTACAGCAGTGACCATCCCACTGTATTTCACAGAGCCAGAATACTAAGTACTCACCACCATCCAATCTATCCTGCTCTTTTGAAATTAGTGACTTTTCCCTTAGATTGCTAAAGGTTTGGTTACCGCCCCGTTCATATATCACTGCTTAGTGCACACTACAGCTCTTGGAATATTAACCCATTTGTTCCATCTTACCTTTCAAATTTGCAACATCTAGTCCAAGACCACCAATTATTGGAGACCCTACATTCTGCCTCTTATTAGTCATTTTGGGATTAGTGCTTCTGTTTTACTCCTGCTGAGAGAAGGAACAAAGAACATTATTTCCTGGCGACTGCCGACCACCAGAAAGCCTGATAACTGATTTATAAATGCCAGCTTGGAATTTGTGCTTATATTTTGCTCCCGGTGAGAAAAGGAGCAGGGGCATTGTCTGCATTATCTGGGACAAGACTGTTTATCAAGTAAGAACCTATGGCCTGCTTCTCATCTTGGGAATGATGCTATTATTTTGCTTCTGGTGAGAGAACTACACAGACAGGGACAAAAGATGGAGGTGTCAGTGGCAGTCACTGATACAAGGTTTAAAGCTGCAGAGAGCACACCAGCAGTGTAAGGCTGGAATGACTTCCACATATGTAGTCCAGCTACTACACAGACATGGACAATGGGGGTGTCTCAATTTACATCAATAAAATAAATATACGCTATGGATGGTCAAACAGTACAATGAACTTAAGCTACTCCACATTCAAATCACCATAGCAAAATCCATAATACTTCTTTGCAAGCTACAGGTACCCTTCTTGAACCAGGAAGCCTATAACACACATATAAGGTAGCCATATGAAATGTTAGGACCCACAAGAAAGAAAGACATCCCTGATCTGTATCCGTAAGAAACTAAGGTCCCTCATAAAATCATCCAAGGCTAACTTCGAAAGAAAAATAGCCAAGGATTCAAAAGATAATCACAAAGCCTTTTTTAGCTATGTTAAGAATCTAAGTGGCAACTCACAGATATGCACTGAACTAGTGCAAAATAACACAAAATATACTGAACCTACTGATATTGTCAACATCCTGGCAGATAGATTCAGTGCAAACTTCACCTCCCTCTCACACCCAAAAGGGCCCACAATAATACCGGAAAAGTGTAGTGTCCCAGAAATCATAGACACACAGGTGAAAACAGCCCTTTCAAAAGCCAAAAACACAGCATCAATGGGATCAGATGGTGTCCCAGGCTGCATCTTGCATGAATTACAGAGCGAACTAACCCCCCACCTAAACATGCTGTTCAATCTCAGCCTCTCCACAGGCTATGTGCCCATAGAATGGCACACAGCAACAGTTATTCCACTCCACAAAGGAGGGGCCACAACTGATCCTGGTAACTATCACCCCATAAGCCTGACTAGCCTGGTCTGCAAGGCTATGTCTGCAAGGCTATGGAGTGCATCATCATAGAACTCATTAATAAAGACATTGGGAACCTCCAAACATTTGACCCGACCCAGTTCGGCTTTGTTAAGGGCAGATCATGCCTACTAAACCTGGTTGACTTCTTTGAGACAGTCACCAATACTACAGATGAGGAAAAGGTGGTTCACACAGCCTACCTTGACCTCGCCGAGGCTTTCGACACCATTCCCCACTCGGGTATTACAGAAAAACTCACCAGCCTGAACATAAACCCCTATGTCACGAGACGGGTTGCCAACTGGCTTACAGACAGAACTCATATGGTAAGAATAGCAGGCTCCAGGTCTGACTCTAAACCAGTCACAAGTGGTGCCCTGCAAGGCTCGGTCCTGGGACCCCTACTCTTTGGCATATACTTCTCAGAAGTATAGGCAAACACAGTATGACTATGGTTAACCAAGTTCACCAATGACTGCAAACTGGATGCCATAACTGACTCTCCAGCTGACATGGACATCCTCCAAAAGGGTCTTACTGAGACGGATACCTGTTGTCAAAGTCATGGCCTCAAGCTAAATGCCAAAAAATGCATTGTCATCCCATTTGGGAAAATCAAAGCACCCACAAATTACCACATTGGTGGCAGCCCCCTTAATACAGAAGAGGCAATAAGAGATCTGGGGACCCAGGTATATAGTAATCTCTCCTTTGACAATCATATTGCCAAATTAGTTAGGAAATCCTTCTATGTGGCCCATCTAATTACTAAAGGGTTCGCATATAGAAGAGGTTATAGTGCCCCTCTGCTCGTCACTCATCAGACCCATCATAGAGTACAATGCCTCGTTTGGAATGTACCTCACAAGACACTTCAAACAGCTGGAAAGACCACAAAAGTACCTCACCAAGAGGATAACCGGCCTCAAACATATGTCCTATGCAGCCTGACTGAAAAAACTCCATCTGTACTCAATGGAATATTGCTTACTCAGAGGTGATCTCTGCCTGACTAACAAAGCCATGTCCAATTCAGAATTGATGGACATGCTCTACCTAAAGAAATCCAAGTCACTGCAAGCCATGTGCTCTAGGGAGCTAAACCTCACCACAACAATAAATAGAACATGCTGGAGGGATAGATTCATGTCAGAGACTCCCCATGCCTTGGAAAAAAAATTCCAAACTACATTAGGTAGAGCCCCTCACTAACACTATTCAAGAGAAACCTTGACGAGTGGATGGGTAACAGAAATTACACCCCTGGGATCACTTAATTGGCTCTGCTTGACAGAGGATCAGTTAATTAATCAATGGGGAAGCAAAAGCCGACACTCTGGCTAGGCTTATAAATGCCCTCGGGCAGATAGCCTAGTACCTACCGATGAACCTATGAACTACATCTAGTCCCAAAACACAGACACTGACTGGACGAAAGAATGGACTTACCAAGGGAGGCTCGTGCTATAGGACTGCAGCCCCCCCACCTGTAGAAAGAAAGAAGAAAATAAAACAAAAACAAAATCCCGTGTCCCGGAACTCCACACATGCGTTCTTAGGGGTTCCTGGTACTCACAGAACTCCAGACTGCTGTGTCAGGCAGTCCGGATAGCCCTGCAGCCCAGAAGTCTGTGTGGTGATGACCGCATAGAACAGAAGGACATTGGACTGCATTGTCTGCAGGCAGGAACCTCCAGTCTACTCTCGCGGGGAAAACCAGCCAGCCAGGAGAACCAGAAACCTGGAAACCATCCATTAGCTTGCACGGGCTGAGGAGACTGCTTTTACTGTTTAGCGGGACCGAGGAGACTGGAACTAATTCAGGACTGCTGCTTTTTAGCCGCTCCGCGACCAAGGAGACTGCAGTTTAGCCACTATGGGACCTTCAGGTAAGGTGTGTGTGTGTGTGTGTGTGTGTGTGTGTGTGTGTGTGTGTGTGTGTGTGTGTATATATACACATGTGCGTGTGACAGAGGATGCTTTGTGCAGTGGAACCTTGACAGCTAGAAGACTGCAAAATTTCCTCATACTGATTTTAATAGAATATTTTATAGGATGATCTGTTGCCTTAAATAAAGAAAATAAGTTATTAATCTTTTATAACCGCAGCAGTGATAACTGTGTAGCATTCTAATAAGTCACATTTGTTGGATTTTGTCCCAGAGCTGTAATTTAAACCTGTCTCATTGATTCCCTGGGGAGGTCACCTCTAGATTCAGTAGAGTTGACAGGCCCATGAATCTAAGAAATTCATCCTGTGAAACCTAGCAGGCCTTAACCTCTGTTTCAGTCTAGCCTCATAGTTTCTGAGTTCTTCAGTTCTACCATAAAATGACTATTCTTTGGATCAGCTAAAAAAAAAAAAAAAAAAAAAAAAAAAAAAAAACTCTCAGCTGTCTAATTCGTTCATATGAAGTGTCTGGCATGCTTTTTAATCATCATGTTGTATTGCATATGTTGTAGTTTAAAGATCATATTAGTAAATTGTCAGTACCTTTGCAATGCAAATACCTGTTAAAGACTTAGTTCATCAATCAGTTAAGCAACTGTTCAAGCTCTACGGCCCAAGTGTTTGTGAACTGCTCTCAGCATATGCATTTTGTCTCCTAATTTTTTTCTTGGACTAACTCAGTTTTAGTACAATATTCACAATTATAACTTTGAAAGGAGAGATTTATATGTTCTCTGAGAAGCTTGGTATCTTTTGTAAATATTGTAGTGTAGTAAAGAGACTGATCCAGTGCCTCCTTGAAGACCTGCAAATCCACTTGAAAGGCCAGGGATAGTTATTGCACTACTTCAGAAATTCATTACTTCACCGGAATCAAACATAGACTTCATATTTAGTAAGTGTGGTTCATTCGAAAGAAATAGTGTAACCAGCTGAGTATATGAGGCAGTTTAAATACATAAATAATACATATATATTGTTACATTAAATAAAAAAGGTTATTGCTTTTGTCCTTAATATTCATTGACTTTATCAATTTGTGAATACTAAGGACGGAAGCACTTAGCCTTTTTTTATTAAAGTACATAAAATATTGTTTTTTTTCCCATGATTTTGTATTACTTTCATCACGAGAAGACTGATAACTGTTTTGATTATCTGGTCTCCCTTACACTTTAAAAATAATTTAATTTATAACTCTTCCCCATGAAAAATTTATTTACATGATACTCCACTGGAGGTTGTATACAGTAAATGGAAGCTTTGCAGAAGGACTATAAAAACTTACAGCATTACAAAGACATGCATCTGGAGCATTTCTCCCTGGCCTCCACAGAAAATTGTCTCATTCCAAGTCATACTTTCCTAGAAAACAAATGTTAAATAACTAAATAACACAAATTGGAATTCACCACCAGTGTAAACTCAAATCAAAGAAATGTCACTAGATCATCAAGAGCAAACCAATCCACAAATTTATTGTGTGGCGCTAGCAGATGATGTCATTCTGGTGCCAAACATGGCGCTAGTGGATTGGTTTGCTCTTGACAATCTAGTGGCATTTCTTTGAAAGGAGTATAAAAAAGAAATTCTGGCAAAGAATTAAGAATAAATTAAATAAATAATCTGGGTGCAAAACTTAAAAAAAGTTTAACAAAATGTTGTTATAAAAAACAAACACAATCTTTTCTCATGTCAAAGTAACCTATAAATTTCAGGTAGTGTTATTATTGTCAACTTTAATCTGTCTGGGATCAACTACAAAGTAGAAAAAAGTAGAAAAATTTCTGTGGGAAACTGGAATTTATTTCAAATAGGATGGTGACTAACATCATGGAAGAAGTCCTGTGGTTGCCTAATGGAATTATTCAGTCCTAAAGCAGCAGGTCAGGGTAACTAGATTCTGAAGGACAGGATGACACATTTAAGGTGTAAAACATATGAGTATAGAAATGACAGCACGGAGTTCATACATTCTGGCAATAGATATACCCTGCAGTGAATGTAAAAGACATTTCATGTTTAATGGAAAGTGCTCTTCATCTAGGTAAATATCAGTGTGGAACATTTTACATGGGAAGACTATGCTTTGCATACTCAGATAAAAAAATCACATGTAATTTGAATAACACACTTGCTGAATTTCATAACAAATGTTTGCATGATGCAACATTCTCTTTTCAGGTGTTAGCACAAGTTAGAATTTAAGACAGGATGATTTTTAAAAATGTTTTGCTGTTAGAGGAATGTATATAGCAACCAAGATTAGATGTTATAAGGAGGCATGGGTGAAAAAACATCAGGTTAAACCTCATGCTCAGAAAAAGACAATTTCTGACATTCTCAAGGCAATTATTTGTGATGATGTTGTGATGGTTTTCTTGTTTGTCTTGATCCTTTTACAATTTTTAGTTACTGATATGCTCAGATATAAAGTAAGTGTCAGTATATGTTAAACTAACCAGTGTATCTAACAGCTGCTGCATGCAATATTTTCGTAGCAGTGATCCATGAAGAGCAGAATATGTGGATGGTATTGAAATGCATATGACAGTATTTGTAATAAAGGACAGGATTACAGTATTTTCAGAAGCTCATTACATTTGTTGGAGACTTGCAGTCATCTTTGCAGGCTTTACTCGTAAACTAAACAGAATGCCAATCTATCATGTGGTCCATAACATGTGCAGTAATCCTTTAAGCAATTTATTTTGAGCTTGTTTCTTGTCTGCTGTTCATTTTTTACTTTGACCATGTTTTCCCCATGAAACAAGTAGATAGTTGTTGTCAGGCAACAGGTCTTTTTGGATAAGAGGCATTTTTACAAGTGGGGGTATCACAGAGATTGCTGCTTTCAGCATGTTACTTGGTACTTTTATAAAACTGAATATAAATTATAATTAGAACTGCAGTGCAAGGAGAAGTGGTTTAAGTCGAGTGCTGCTTGTTTTTTTTTTATACTTGATTTTGACTGGCATTCCAGTAATGTATTTAAAAAGTAATTTATTTGTTCATGCCTCACATCCTTTTTGTTTCCATCTAGATATTAAGTAAGCTGTCATGTAACCAATGCATTGAAATATTTTTTTTCTTCTACACTTCATTTTGTCTTGATTGGACTCTGGTAATGACGGTTTGGCACCCAGGGCGGCATATTTAATTAAAGTTCCAGTTGTTGTGGTTTTGAGCATAGCTCTGCCTCTTTCTGGTTGGCCACACCCCTTCCCATTGGCTCCACCCATCCAGCTGTCTCCTGCAGCCCCCCCCCTTTAATTTGAAGTCACCAGCTGCCACTGGGACTTACATATACTAAGTCCAAGATGCCATTTCTCACAATATTCTCTTTTCTGCAAGGTATGGAGATCTCGGAGTTGGTATATATAAGTTTTAGGGGTGTGGGGGGGCTTGCCCCCCTGCAAAAAAAGATTAAAGGAGAAGAGTGATTTTCGAGATTCAGTCTCCTCTGGGTTTTCAGTCTTTTTTTCTATCTTTTCGGCACTTTGCATTTCGAGTGTCGACATTTCAATAGCGAGCCCCAAATTTAAGCTTATTAGAAACACTCACCATCCAATCCAATACCATATTCATGGGGAACTTTAATTACCCCACTATTAACCAAGAATCACATTTGACACCAAATGTGCGGGCACAGATATTCCTGGATTTTTTTTTAAGTACAAACTCAAAATAATATTGTCTGCAAATAAAGCCAACTTTAGGTGTTGCCAAAATTGATAGCTATGATCAATGTAGCTTTGGGAAAGGAAGGCAAACATTTGACAAAATTTAAGAGAACAATGATGATCCAGAGGGAAGCAGAATGTAAGAAAATACTGTTGTTGGTGGTGGGTATTGAAGCAGACAACGTATTTGACAGTGTAAGCTGGAATTTTATGAGTTGGGTAAGGGAAACATCTGCATTCCCTGATATGATAATATATTTAATTAGAAGGCTATATGAGAATAGCCGCGGTAATGCAGCGCTAGCGTTGTCACCTCGCAAGAGGTTCTCCCGTTTGATTCTCAGTTGGAGCACCTTCTGTGTAGAGTCTGTATGTCCTTCCCACAATCGAGTGGTGTTCGAAAGACATGCGTGAATGGGCATGCCTTCGTTGAAGGTTGGGCGTCGAGCTGGCACCTCAGCAATGTGAAAATCTACTGCCAATCATTAGTGGACCGGAGTTCTGCTGTGCCGACCCCTAACCGAGAAAAGCTGAAAGAAGAAGGCTATATGAGGGATTTGAGGCAAAAGGTAAAGTGGGAGGGTTTTTCTCTCTAATAAGTTATGACATCTGAACTGAGGAACCAGGCAAGGGTGTCCTCTATCCTGTTATTTGCATTATACTTAGAGCTTTTGCAAAGAAAATAAGGATATAATTGGTATTGTAATCAAGACAAGTTGGCTTTATTTGCAGACAATATTATTTTCTACCTGAAAAAAAAAATAGAAAAAGACTTCTCAATGTTGTGGAACAGTTTTAGACAATTTTAAGTATTTTCAAGAAATAAAATAAATATGAATTGGTTCAGAAATACCCGTATTTATTGGGACACGATAAAAATGAAGCATTTAGGAGTATATATTAAAAAAAAAAATGATTTTGTTATGGCAGCCAAGGATACGTGGGGTGAGACTGATAATACAAAAACTAAGAAACTAGAATCTCTTGTTTTTCAAAATGGAAAGTACGATACAACCAGTGAAAATGTTTTTAGTCTCTTTAGTTTTATATATAGGCCAGACATATTTTTATCAACCAGAGGACAAGTTATGGGCAGTAATTAATAGAGGGTTGAAGGATTTTACTGGGAGGAGAAAAGAGCAAGTGGGATAAGTAAGGATTACCTGATATAAAAGGATATTTTACAGCTACTCAGTTAAGGCTCATAGACATAAACAAGCAGAAATCTATAATTCAGAGTAGAAAGGGATGATGATGAAGCAGGGGAACGTCAAGAAATAAGGAGAGAGTGGGATTTTGGATGCAGATCCTTAACAGCCATACAGAATATTAAAGTAGCAGAAAGTACTCTAAGAACTAAACCAACACAAGAATGGAGAAAGGAGATTTTGCTGATATGGATGATTGCAATTTGGGGTACAGGGAATAAGCAAGAGGGGCTGGAATTTACTTGGGAAAACCGGCATAGGAACCAAGGCATTGGGAGCAAATAACTAGACAGGGAAAGGCAAAAGAATGGGAAGAGGCCAAGAAGATGTGGGCTGCAGGCTAAAGACTGCCTTCCCTCTCAGGAGTTGATATCAGAGTATAGCCAGCAAGAAATGGATATGGAAATCTTAAGTGAAAGACCCGCTCTGATAGAGTTTAGTTTAATCTAGAGCAGAAGATGCTGTTAAAAAGGGATAATTAGTACTACATATAAAATACTGAATCAATCTGGGGAGATTAGAAAAGATTGGGAAGAGAGACTGGATGACCAATTCACATGGAAACAATGGGAGGACATATTCGTGGTTCCCAAATATGCAATGAAGACTAGAAGATTTAGGAATTTTCCTTTGAAATGTTTGCATAGATATTTCTATACCCCAAGCAGATGCCAAAGAATTTTTCCTCAAGTAGATTTCAAATGTTCGAGGTGTGATGCGGAAGAAAGAGGTAACTGGGAACATATGTTTTGGGCGTGCAATCAGTTGGCAGACTTTAAAAATTCCCTACAGGGTACTCTCTCAGAAATATTGGGCAAGCACATTGGTGTAACTAAGGAAATTATTTTTTTGAGCTGGGATACAGGATCTGAATTTTCTAGACATAGTAATGCCTTACTCAGTTTAATGCTAGTGGCTGCTAAAAAACAATTACTAGAAAAGGGAAATCAAAGTCTAAACCAACTGTATTTCAAGTACTGAGTACTGTAACAGATATAAAAGAACTGGAAGTGGGATCTTTGTAATTTGCTCCTACCTTTTTCTATAGAAAAAATGGAAATTGTGGTGCCGATACAGGCAGAGTAAAGTGTAAGGGAAGGCAGGAAATTATCAATTTATGTAATATTGGATTGATGGCAAATATATAAAACAATACACATTATGTGCAATGTTTGCAACTGGGAATATGCTAATATGGTTTGTTCTCATTTATATAAATTATGTTTGCCCGTGTCTTACATGATAATTCAATAAAGGCGTTTAAACAAAAAAGAGGAAGCAGCTCATCTTGTAAAAGTAACACTGACAGGTCCCTGAAATGGCTTACTTGCTTACTAATAAAACCTTTGTACTCAGCAAAATCAATTTGCTTACAAGACAGACAACTTATTGGGAGCAAAAGAAAATAATTCAGACTTCCTAGACCCTGTAGAAGGCAGGTTAAAGTCCACAAGAAAAACAATTAATTCTAATGCACCCTCAGAATGAAGACTAAAGGAAGGAAGCTGAATCTGTTAACCCAGTGCAAAGGCTGACATTACTTCAGACAAAAATGATTAGTAGTAAGTCTCTTGACAAACTCAGAATGGGGGAGAAGGTGGGAGGGTATGTTACAAAGGGGGTTCTACTCTTGCAAATTTGCTGTTATAATAAGTAGGCAATAACTCAGTTTGCAAGAGGAGATCTATATTTCCTAACAGGGCAGTACCCTAAGGTAATCCTCCTGGGAAGTCTCTCTTAGGAGAACGCATTCTTTAATTAAGCAGTGTTAGTGGCACAACAGGGAGCACACACGTGTCATTGGTGCAGATGTCTGTGGGTTCTATTCCCACACCAGATAGATCAATTATTGCTAGTGCAGTGCTGCATAATGAGGTGCTGCACTCATGAAGGTGCAGTCCTTTGGAAGAGATATTAAATAGAAGCTCAGTCAGCTTGAGTTGGTAGTAGCAGGGGGGGCATGAAAGATCCCACACCACCTATCAAAAAGAGTAGGGTTCCTGTTTTTATATATACAAGAATATTTATTTACAAAATATTTACAAATGTACAAATATATAAATATACAAATCGGTTTATACATATTTATAATTTCCTTTACAATTATGATAAACTTTCATTCCTATTAGACCCCCACTCCCTTTTCAATAACCATCTGATTTTACTTAATATACTGCGGTGATGGTGCTGCGGTAGCGTTGTCGCCTCACAGTTAGACGTTGCACGTTCGATTCTCAGTTACAGCATCTTCTGTGTGTCGACATGCATGAATGGGTGTTCCTTCATTGAAGGTTGTGCGTTAGGCCCAGCAAGCCAGCACGTAAAAATCTACTGCTAATCATTACCAGACCAGAGTTCCGCTGTGGCGACCCCAACCGGGAAAAGCCGAAAGACAGTACTGTTGCTAAAATCCATTTACCATTAAACATAATTTCATTTATTCTTTCATTCCATATAACCCATATAAAGTAAAATAACATCTACTCAACATATTCTTTACTTATATCCTTATAATATCCGTATTTAATCTTATCCATGTTTATTTTATCCACTTCTTTTATATCTGCAAAAAAATCTTCTTTACATAGTTTTCCTCATAACCTTTTTACTCTTTTACATGTCAAAAATACATTTTGTTTCTTCTTCTTAAAGATGCAAACAATATTCTACCACTTTTCTTTTTATATGGCATATTTGACATTCTAATTTCGGATTACACCATTTGCTTTTTATTTTTATAGCTTTAATTTTTTCATCTGTTAGATTTTCCCATGGTTTTACATAGTTATGTTTTATCAATACATTCTCATACCATATTTTTCTCTCTCTATACCATTAGTTTTTTCATGGTAACATTTTATTTCTTCATTTATACACTCTGTTTTACTCTTTTTTACCATACCCCCAAATTTATCATACTTATATTTATACAGTGTTACTATTAATTTATCATATTTTTCATTTATCCACTTTAACAGTTTGTACACATTTAATGAAGCAGTGTATACCGCTGGGTTAATTAACCCTAAACCTCCTCCTCCTTTATTTACATACAGAACTCTTCTTTTTATAGAGTTTAATGAAAAACCCCATATAAATGAAAAAATAATTAATATATTTATTAACATAACATTCATATTAATAATTCCTAAACTTTATACTTAACACAGCAATTTCATTCACTGTGAAATATATACCCCCGATCTTTACCGCATCAGCTAAAATTTTACTTTTTGATTTGATGATTTATGCAAATTCTTTTCTGTTCATAACATCATCCACAAGTTCTCTATCACTAATCATTCCTGACAACCCTTCCCTTTATACTATGCATGCTATCTTCCATAATATTTTCAATTTTAGTTTCAAATCTCTTTTGTACTATTTTCATAAAGATCTTATAATCAATATTATTCAGTACTATTGGTCTCCAGTTTAATTCTCTTCTATTTTCTTTCTTCCATATGAATTTAAGTATTCCACTACATAATTCTTTAAATAAAAAAATTAATTTAACCATTCATTCAAAATCCTTAATTTTTTTTTTTTGCCAATCCCTTATTTTTTTATACATTTCATACAGTATTCCATCTGAGCCTGCAGTCAAATCTATATTTACTTGTTCTAATAATTTATCTAGCTCATTTAAAGAAATCTTTTCCACCTTGCTTTTTTGGTTAACTTTTTACTTTTCATGTTTTTTTCACTACCTTTTTTTAATTTAAACATTTCTTGTACATATTGACTACACTATTCATAATATTTTCCCAAGTTCTAGTTCTCCTTTTACATTTTGTTTCTGTCATTACACTACAATCTTCCTTTACTAATCTGCTTAAGTAACTCAATACTTCTCTTTTTCCTTATAAAAATATATTTGCTTATATAAAAATTCTTGTATTTTTCTTGATTTCTTTCATGTAATTCTTTTTCAAAATATTTTCTATCATGTTCTAAATCCTCCGGTGCATCATATATTCTTTTATATTTTTCTTTCTCTACATTTCAACCATCATAGTGCCACTTTTAAAAAAAACTTTTTTACATTTTTCCTTAAATATCCATCCACCGTTCAGAAAATTTTTTATAAAATGTTCTCATAGTAATATGATGTTTCTGTAACTGCATTACTAATCTTTCCTTATTCATTACATACTTTCTCATTTACCCTTTTTATTCCTTTGCCTGTTTTTATACATTCTGTGTTTTCTTTTAGCACTAGCCATATTCCAACATAATCAAAAACTTGTTTCAATTACCTCCCTTTCTCCTATAACTAAACCATCCAATACTATAAAATAATCTATTTCAGTTTATATATATATATATATATATATATATATATACATATATATATACACACACACACACACACACACACACACCCCTTTTGTACGCCCATGAATTTTTATCCCAAAGTTTTAACTTACATCTTACAACTTCTAACATTTTTCTTATATCTTTCCTTTCTTTTTATGATTGCCTCTTAAATCACAATTAAAGTTTCTGGTTATTATGATATTCATATTTATCACTACACAGTCTAAAATCTGATGAAACAAGCTTTCCATTTCATTACAGCTAGTATAAGCATATAATGTTATACTGCTATATACTTGTTCTTTCCATCTTAACTCTACAGTGGTTAATCTTCCCATTTTTTGCTAAAGTTGCATCTAATATTTTTACTGAATTTCTACAGAATACAACTATTCCCAAACATCTCTCATTTCCCAAATTCCAGATATTTCCTCCCCAATTCCAGATAATATTTCCTCCCCATAGTTTCTCTGTTTGCAATCTTTCTTCATTTGTTAAAAAAATCTACATCACATGTATCACCACTCCAAAATTCTTTACTCTTATTATATTCTTAATACTATTCACATTTACAGAAAGCACTATAACATTTTCATTTTCCCTTGTCCTTAAGTTCACAGTTCAGACATTCATAGCTAACTACAAGGCCTGCTTTCTTGATAGGCCATTCTAAGCCTAACCAATTTCCTTTCCAAAGTTAAGAACCAAATGCTGTACTTTGTGTCTGTGAGTTACACATCTTAACCACTATACCAAGCCCCAATCTTTAGCTGTATATATTATTTTTCATCCATTTCCTTTCTTCTTTTTTTGTACTTATCCCTTTAAATGTTATTTTTCGGTCTTTCACCAATAGATTTATTTTTCTCCTTTTACTACTTCCCACTTTATAACTTCTTCATCTCTTATTTCAGAACCATCTTCTATACCCTCTATTATTTTTCTCAACTAATTTCTACAACTTCTAAAATGTCTTCTCTTTGTTCATTTTCTTCCCTTACTTTTTCCTTATTGTCATTTTCATTTTTGCAATCTGCCCATAAATGTCTAATTTTAATTATAACATTTCAAGTCTCATTTTTTTGCATCATGCCTCATTTTCCCACAAATATAACATTTATTTTGTCACAGTTACTTATCAAATATCCTTATTTACCACAAAAGAAATATGTTTGTGGTCATCCCCAGTATATTACAACACCCCTATTCCCCTCCACATTTATCATGCTTGGTATATGTATAGTTTTTTCTCTTTCTATTTTTAGCACAATATTACAACCCCAGCCTCCAGTCCATAAATCTATTTTGTCAGAAACTTTTGAAATGTCCAGTACTTCTTTACATAAAGCTTTCAAATGTCCCTTCAAAGTTTCCCCTTCTACCACTGTTTGAAACTGAATGTTTTTTTATTTCCTTATTAAATACTTTTATTTCATAAAGATTCCATGGGTTACAGTCTTTATTTTTTTTCATATACTCCAAGAAAATTTTTCATTGAAAAACAGTCTCAAATATAATGTCACAAAATGTCTGCATCTCTTTGTTAGTAAGAATAAATGCTCTTACCTCACATGCTATTACACCCAAAGGAGCTATTAAATTGTCCCACTCTTCATACCTGTCCATTTCTTTGCCTTCTTTATTTGAATCCTTACCAAGTATTTCCATTTTTCATTTTCTTCTGAATTTTCTGCCACTCCACTCTTGCCCTCTTATTTTCTCTGCTTATGTCTTCTTTTCCATCTCAAAACTATTCCTTAAGATTGTCTATGCATCCTCCTTTAATATTTTCTCCATAATGTCTCCCCCCAGGAAGCATCGCCTTCATTTTCTGGCTCACTCTGCACCACAGTTTCTCAATTATACATCCATGATTTGCTGACTCATTTGCATCAAACAGGTTTCTTTGAAACATTTACTCCAAATCCTGCACACATTCTCCAGTCTCAACATTTGATTTCTCCTTCATTTTTTCCACTACTAGATCATCTCCTTTTCACTCCTTCTGCCTCCCTGTCTACACTGCACCCAGAATGGAAATAGGAAGTGCTCCTCCAAAATGGTTCCCACTCGCAAAAATAACGAGTAGAAGTTACCTGATACCCTAGCCAAATTTCTCCTAGTAGTAGAAACACCACCTCAGATCTCTCCTGAAGAGAGGCTACTAGCCTAGTGGGACTAACCCAGTCACAAAGAATAAAGAAAAGTTGCTCCAAAGATTTAAATCTGGATCTCATGTCAGGCTTGTAGTGACTTGCAAAAGTGTTGTGTGAAGACCAAGTAGCTGCTACAGAAATATTATATACAGCTACATCTGTAAAAAATGCCTGAGAGGTAGCAACTGCTCTAGAGTTCTGTATGGATATTAAATGGCTCCTTCCCAAAAGTGGAGATAACTTCTAGGCACCCTTGATGTGGGAGGTCTACAAAGAGTACAGACAATTTTCTTTGGCCATGCAGAGAAGAATGAGCAGCACTGGGGCCATTTGAAAGGTTTCTTTGAGAATCAAATTGTTTCCTCTGCTTAAATACATAATGGGCCTCAGATCCATTGTTTTCTTTGGCTCTAAAAATAATCTGGATTAATATCTTGACCCTTTTTGGTCTGGTGGGATTTCTTGGATGGCTTTTTTAGCAAAGGATGCTGACCTCTCTTCTTGCTGCTTGTTTCTGATGGAGTGGAACGTCAGTAAGGGTAATGACTAGAATGGAAAAGAAAGTGTAGCAAGAAACTGGATACCCTCTGGATGTCACTGTCTTTGTCTACTTGTCTTCTGTGACAACTATCCACTCAGGAAAGTGGACAGACATATCCCCAAATGCTTCCAGAGCTGGACAATCATTAAATACCTCAGAAATATGCTATAGTTGCTCATCCAAACAACTCTTCTTTCTGTGTGGACAATCTCTCACAATGTTTTCCTGTGCAGCAGACTTCCTCCAAGACTGCTGGCTCTTCTGTTGTTTCCCATATCTGTACTACATCCAACACAACCTCCTTTACATTCTAGAAAATGGATGCTGACACAGCTAGAGCTTTATGCCAACAGAAGAGATGGTGCTGCTCTCTTTTTCCATTATGTCCTAGTGTGCATTAACCTCAAGGCTAAGATAGGGGTCCTGAAATAGTAAAATTAGAAGTCACCTAGATATCATCAGTAAAATCACTAAGTATGAACAAGGGATGTCAGTACACAGCAGTATCAGATCCTGAAACTCTGGCTGAACCGTCTGCCAAACTACAGTTTATCCATACACCAGGGTCTGATACAGATGAAACAACTAAACTAGAACATTTTTCTTTGTTGGATCTATCTGGCAATTTTACCAGGGAATGATGCAGTTCATCCACTAGACCGTCCTAAAAGTCAATCATTTGAGGTAAGTAGTTTATGGCCCTCAAGGAAAAAGTGTTAGATGCATAAACCCACGTCCTTAAATTATGCACAGCCCTGGAGTTATTATCTGAGGGAGTAAACTACAGGGTTCTGGAATGTAATCTTTTTAAAGGCAGATGCTGCAATAAGGGCATCTGACTTGATAGTCTACTGAAAATGTAATCTTAAGGTGGATGAGGATTAGGGTAAGCTTCCTGGGAATAGGTGACACTATTTCAAAAGTTCTCTCATGCAGCACTGGTGGCCATCTCTAGTATGACCATCACTGGAAGAAACACCCAAGATGGCTGCTGGTTGGAGGGAAAGGCCTTTATCAGCTGACATCAAATCTAACATTCATGTTCTGGCCAGGAGTACTAGGGTCTAAAGGTCCACATACACTTGAGGAAAATTCAACAGCAAGGTCATCAGTGTCAAATCATAACGTGCATAGATAAGGCAATGTAGACCATTACAACAAGGTTTCCAACATTGACTTACTAAGGATCAGTACCAGCAGCCTTAGAATCAGAAAAGAAAGTAACAGAGCCACTGACAATTTGGAAGATGTATGTTTTGGGAATAATATAACTGAACCCATCTGATCCATCACAGAACAGATGAGGAAGGGGTAGCAAACTTTCCTGTGTTCTGAACAGGGTGTTTGCAAACAGGTAATGAACAAATTCAAGGAACACAAGTTGATCTAGGGCTCACAATCTAACTTCTTAGGATCTGTACTGCCTACCAAACGACTGTTTCACCGAAAGTGAAACGGCCGAGCACACTTTCGTGAAAGTGCTTTTCACCGAAAAAGCACTTTTGTGACAGTGTGCTAAAAAAAAAAAAGAAAAGAAAAAAAAAAAAAAGAGAAAAACGTGGAGAAATGGATGTTGCTCAGGCCGTAGTACAGTGGGGATAAGGGAATATTCCCTTTTTCCCAGTGTAGTGCTATCTCGGAGTGAGAATATAAAAGTAGGGGGTGTGGGGGGCAGGGCGGCTTGCCCCCCTGCGTAAACGTGAGTTCTGTTTTTTTTTTTTTATTTTATTTATTTTTTTGCACACTTTAGCGAATGTGCTTTTTTGGAGAAAAGCACTTTCGCTAAAGTGTGTTCGGCAGTTTTAGTTTTGGTGTTATAGGCGTTCGGTAGATTGTCAGCCCAGGAAGTAAGACTGTGTGACTTATCTTGCTTTGGCATCAATGACTCTAATGGACATTGGCAGCATGTAAATGTTTCATTGCCCAGGTCCTTGCTTGTAAATATTTCATCTCCCAAGGCCCTGCTTACACTTACTAAAGGTGTCAGAATTTGTCAGAGATTTGGGATACATGGCTAAGCTTAAACAGTTCTCAGTGATCATTAGCCTAGTACAACACCTATGAACCTACGAAACTGAAATTACCACTTGGATTCCTTAAACTTCAACCAAAACTCCTGCACACCTTCAGCCAGTTTCTTATATCTAGACTTAGACAGATAAGCACCTCAAGCCACCTTCTGCAGTATCTAAGTTGCCTTAAGAAGCTTAAATTTCTTTCACAGGCACTTGTAACCACTGAGCTCCTCCTCAATGTAAAGGCCTTGCACTGTGGTACGATCCTATTACTGAGGTCACACTACCTTAAAACTCTGTTTGTGGTGCACAGAAAAAAAGGGTTTGTAGAAGCCCTCACTACATCTAACAGCAATGGCAACAACAGCAAGAGATTTAATTAATTTATTTTATTTATTTAAATTTGTCTAGGCATCAAAGGAAATCAATACAAGGGACAAGAAGAAAAGTGGACAGAAATTCCACTAACATAAAAGGAATTCAGAAATAACCAGAGAACAGAAAGAGAACAGTTATTTTGATAATGTAAGCAAGTCATAAAAGTACCAAAAGACTGAAGGCGGAAAAGGGGGGGGGGGGCAAAAAACTGGAGAAAATCCTCCAAAACACCCAAAAAAACTGGAAGATAAGCAAAGCAATCCGGAATTTAAAAATTATATCTACTCAGAGTTTTTGACAAACTTTCCTCACAAAAAAAAAAAAAAAAAAAAAAAAAACAAGCAAAACAAAATAGAATGGAACAATTTCTCAATATGGATGCAGAACAACTGTAAACAGAAAACTAAAGAGGACTGGCACCACTGTGCATTACGGGATGGGGAAGACAGGGACCAATGTAGCATGAGAAAGTTTTACATACCAAGTTGTCCTAATACTTGCTGGCCTATTCCTGATATTATGGAGGATGGCCATGATCTTACCAGACTGACAAATCCCCACAAAACAGGCCCATTTTCTGTAGTTAAAAGAGCTAATGGCATAGACATTAAAACCATTCAGCAGATAAAACTTTCCAAAGGTGCCACTCCCCACCCCCACATACACTCTCTCTCTCTCTCCTCCATCATACAAAAATGCTATACTACCTAGTTCTTTCTGTTACTGTGCTCAGCAAACAGGAGAAAAAAAACAGGAAAGGAGATTCCAGATTAGATACACCAAAGGAAGAGAAGGAAAAGTATGTTACAGAATATTGTTATAGTAAGTACACAAATTTAGTATCAGAAGATCAGAAGAGATCCAATTTCTGCAACAAGACAGAATCTTTAGCTAATCCTCCTGCATCCATCTTCAAGAGAAAATGCCACAGACAACAGTGGCCACAAAGACCTGTACCTGGAAATGTCCTGCCTCCTGTGTCTTGCAAAGTGGTTGTGATAAGTCCATACCATGCGTACAGAAAAGGCAGTCCTATGAGAATAAGCCCAAGGAAACAGAGGCAAGGGCTTTCCATGCTCATCATGGAACAATTAAATATAATTGGCTATCCAAATGGCAAAGTCAAGTTGAGACCTTTTTCCCCAGTTTGTAGTAAGTAAAATAGGAGTCTTTCAGCTTTACCTGGTTAGGGGTCGCTACAGTGGAACTCTGGTCCGCTAATAATTGGCAGTGGAGTTTTACGGTGCCGAGTTGCCAGCCCGATGCCCAACCTTCAAAGAAGGCAACCCCATTCACGCAAGCACCTACCTGCATGTCTTTAGATGTCACTCGACTGTGGAGTGGACATGCAGACTCCACACAGAAGGTGCTCCAGCCGAGAATCGAACAGGAGAAACTCTTGCTGTGAGGCGACAACGCTAACCGCTGCACCACCGGGGCTATCATTTTCAAAAAAACTTCTCCAATTCAAACAGACCCTTATCTTAGTGGACTTCCATGCAGTGGAAAAAAAGTATTCCCTTCTGTTAAGGGTGCTGGAAAAAGAAAACTGGAGGTTAACAGATTGGTTCAAATTACATTCCATAGCCATTTCTAGCATAAAGGCAGGATTTACTCTAAGCAACAAATTAATGGCTTGAATCATTTCATCAGTTATCTCCCAGGAAAAGCCCTCCATATAAGCTCAAGTAACTCAGCAGCTTCAGGGAAAAGGCCAAAGATGCAGATATGTGCTTATCTACATGGTAATTTGCTGGACTCCTTATCCAGGGGATTACCATAGGGCTTTTGGAGTGGGGATCTTTCTTGAGGGCTACTGCTGATACAAAACGGTCAGGTTTTTAAGTCCCTGTCCAAAAATTCCAATTCCTGAGAGAATGTAGCACAGTCTGCCTTCTTGGGAATCTGGGCCACCATCCTGGAGCCCCCTCCCCCCAACTACTTAATGATTACTTTCACTATATCTTGAATTGAAAGGTTTACCCATTAAGTCTGATGAAAGATCTAAAGATTTTCTGCAGTGCTTGTTGTGGAAAGAATACAAGGCCAGATGGCCAGTTCACACCCCCGCTTCATCATCTCCAGAACTTCCCTGGAGTATTCATCAGGGTAGATTTACAGAAGTTAGTGTCCTCCTCACCATTATCTATACTAGCTGCTGGACACGGCACTGGATATTTAATGTGCTACCTCTTGCTTTGGGCTTTCTCATGCACTAGAGAAGGAGGTAACAAATGAAGAAAAACAGCAACTTCTGGATGATGCAATGGATGAGAGGAAATGTTCCACAGCCTGGGTGTTACTCCCCTGTGCAGGAATCTGCAAGGCTGGTTGATCAGCAGGAACTACTGGGGAAGAAACAGACAAAATGGTATTGATGTGGACTAAGTGTAAGAGCAACACAAAAGCATGTTGGCTAGTTATTAATATCAGAGCCGAGAGGGTCACTGAATCCAGAGTTCCCCAGAATTCACATCACTACTAAAAGAGTGAGCATGTATATAAATACTAACTGTATGAATTAACTGGAAAACAACACAGGTAGAAACAGCAGTCAATGCCAGTCCTCTTAGGGTTAGTGCCAAAAAGGTGGGTGCTAAGGTAGAAGAATCAATTATCCTACTCTGTAAAGATACGCTGGTAAAAGGGAGTCTAGTCTTAGCTGAAAATCCTAGTGAGAAACAAACCAGCCGATTTTGTAGCTCTAGAAAGAAGACTTCCATCAGCTTCTCATAGGCAGTATCATTTGCATCAGTGGCATTGGTGTCAAGGGTTCTAGAGCTAAAAACATAATTCTCTGTAGCTCTCTCAGCAGCCTTCAATCTAACAGAAGAGGACGAATCAAAAATAAAAGCAGCAACACATTTACAATTACCTGGAGACTAGCAAGTGAAGGTTTTTCTACAAGCTTAAAAGTAAATGGAGCCTTTTTTATCAGATAACTCCGTGTACGGAGTTGTGTAGTTATGTTCACAACACAGCAATGTGCTAAGCTGATTGTGAATGATGTTACCTACACTGAGCCTGAAGATATAGTTAACCTGCTGGCTGATAAATTTAGCTCTAACTTGACCCTCTCCCCTTTCTCTCTCTCCCTTTCTCGTCCCCTCTCTCTCTCTCCCTTTCTCTCTCTCTCCCTTTCTCATCTATCAGTCTCCTTCTCCCAAAATATACCTGAAACTGGCTAACCTCCAGCTATCACACAAGACGAAGTGCTGTTAAAAGCTAAAAATACTGCACTGATGGGTCCTGACAATATCTCTGGATGCATCTTAAATAGCAAAAACATGATTTAGCCACACCCCTAACAACACTATTCAATCTCAGGCTTCATACAGGTTTTGTACTAAGCAAATGGAGTAAAGCTTCAGTCATTCCCCTGCACAAGGGAAGTCCTTCCACAGATCAAGGTAATTACAGACCCCCAAGTCAGACCAAACTTGTACTACAAGTTATGGAAAACTTATCATGGAATTAATCAAACAGAACATAGGGAATCTCCAAACATCAGACCTGTCTCAGTTGGGATTCATCAAGGGCAAGTTGTGTTTACTCAGCCTGGTGGATTTTTTTGAAAAGGTCAGCAAAGCAATGGATGAAGGCAAAACAGAATATTTTGCATACCTCGACCTGGCTAAATCTTTTGACAGTTCCCCACTCAGGCATAGTAGAAAATGTAATAGGCTTGGAAAACCCCTATGTCACTCACTAAAGGAATACAGGTTGAAATGGCTGGCCAACCTATGAATAAGATTACGAAAAGGCTCAAAGATAAATCACTAGAGGAGTCCCCCTGGGTTCTGTGCTGGGACTTCTCCTGTTTGGTATCTACTTTTCTGAAGTAAAAGTCAATATCAAAGGGCTCTGGCTGACTAACTTTTCAGATAACTGCAAGCTAATAACAGTCATTGAATCCCTAAAAGACTTGGCCATCCTGTAGGAAGGTTTGTCTCACATAAATAATTGCAGTCAAAATTGTGGTCTGAAACTAAAATGACAGAAAATGCATTACTGTATCCGATCGGAAGGTATCTATCTCAGGGAACTACTACATTGACAATACATCCCTAAGAACTGACCCGGTTGTTCAGGATTTGGGAAATTAAGTGAACAGTGACCTAATGTTTGACCAACATGAGTCTACTGTTGTGAGAAAGTCCTTTTATATTGTACAGCTTATAAACAAAGGGATTGTGTTTAGATTTAGAGATATCATTGTTCCTCTTTACTCAGCATTCCTTAGGTCAATCATTGAATATTAGCCCCCTTTGGCATGCATCTGTCCAATACAAACAACAACTGGAATTCCCACAGAGATACAATACTAAAAGGATACAAGACCTAAACAAAACATCCTACATGGACCGACTCAAAGCCCTGTCACTATACTCGGTATCCTACAGACTGCTAAGTGGTGACCGTGTCTGTCATACAAGGCATCCTATAACCCATTACTGATGGATTTTCTGCACGTCAGCAAGTCAAATGGCATCATAAATCATTGGTCTAGGGCTCTAAACCTCTTCTGCAACATGAACAGAATGTTTTGGAGGGATGAGTATATTTCACAGAAGATACCGTTGCTATGGAACAGACTCCTTATTCACATAAAACAGAGTTCATCCATGCATATTTTCAAGCGCAACTTAGGTCTATGGGTTGGGACATATAAAATGTATCCCAGGACTGCCCCCTGTACTACTAATGGACAGAGGCAGCTCCTAAATGCTTTATACCATTGCATGGGTCCCCTCAAATTATCTATGGTATGATCCCAGTTATTCTTATTGGGGGTAGCATATAACAGTCATTGTTATTAGGAGATAACATATAATTAATGATCATGAGATGGGCAAGATCAATCTATAACCAAATGGGAGAGGTTATTTTGAGCACAAAAAGGGAAACTGGCTAGGCCTAAAATGGCCTGCAAGGGCAGCTAACCTACTAACTTACCTATGAACCTAGGTGTGACTCATCATACATCTGGGAGAGTAAAATGGTGGCCTAATGGTTAAGGTGTTTGCCTTACAAACACAAGGTGCAGGGTTTGAGTGTCACAAGGGATAATTGGCTAGGCTTACAATGGCTTGCAAGGGTAGTTAGCCTAGTACTAACCTATGACCCTATAAAAATGCATTCCCCTAACTTTTACTTTCACATTGAGAGACTCAAACCACAATAATACTGGAAAGTTTCAAAGCTGAGAGCTTCAAGATGGAAGGGACTGTTGGTCTCAAGTTCAAAGTTGATGGCTTATCTTAGGACTTAGAATCAGCACATTCAGCCTCTAAAGATCTTTTCAGGAAATACAGTCTGAGACACAGAAATGAAAGTGTTAAAGGAAAAATCAGAGGGGATATCACAGGGAAACAATGCAAGTTTCCTCAAGGCAAGTAATGCAATTTGTATGTCTTGTCTTCTTACAGGAGCAACAAAGGAAACCACCATGCTCAGTGTTTGCTAACTGGGGAAACCACTCAAACTCCCCAAACCAGTAGAAAAGAAATAAAATGAAAATTCATTTAAGTGTGCATAAATACATATACATATCTCACCCTACCATGGATTGCCAGCCCAGCTCATTCTGGCATGCAAATTCTGCAAAGAAATGCAGTGGATTCATTAGGCACCACTTCTGCTCACATCAGATTAAGTTTCCATGTATTACTTGGCCCTGTTCCCCTGCATTTTGGCATCGCTCTTGGAAGTGTTTTTTTTTTTTTTCAATGAGTCATGGTTATTTGCAGAATTCCAACCCTGGGCCAGAAGATGGGAAATGTCCCCATCTAGCCAACTACCCAACCTGGCACCAGTAACTTTATTGGTTTCTGGCTTCTGTCAGAGCCAAACTTACTACTATGCCTAACGCCAACTATGAAACCAATGTGTGTTTAATTTATTTTGTGTTGTTCATGTACATTCTCTCAGCTTTCCATTGCTATCCTGATTGACTACTGTGATGTAATCACCAAAACTGTGCCTGAAACTGGTCAGTTATGATCACTGCACTGCTCTGGCAAGTAAGTAAATTAACAACCAAAGCAAACAAAACAAAAATATTCAACAGCGACTGATCTAGAAGCATGAGCTCTAAGCTTCAGTTTCCAGGTGAATTAACAAGCAGCTTCAAAGCCACTGGCAGTTCAAGTTTAGCTTTTCTGAGACAAAATGAAGACATACCGGAAGGCAATAATAAAAAGGGATTGGTGGAGCATTTTTTCTTCACAGACAAAACAACAAAATGTAACCTGTATGTAAGATATGAAATCTGAAAATGTTACAATTTGAAATTGTATGCATAATACTTCTGGCTCTAGAAGATTTGATCATAATGAGTAATGTCGATACGACACCTCAATGCAAAAAGCAAAACTGGGAAACAGGGTTGATAATGACATAGATGAATATAAATAAAAGTTGTTTTGTAGTCGAATTTCACAGTGGAGATGTTCCAATTCTTTATCCTCTGTGCTGTTCTTAAGATTATAAAAGGAATGTGCAGTAGTAAAACAGCTCTTGGCGTTGTTACATTAACTTTTATACTGACACCCATGCCTCTCAACCGTTGTGAATTTCTCTGTATTTCCCATTTTTGGGGGTGAAATAATAGGATGCACAAATTCCCAAGTAGCCCCTTCAAATCCCAATTTTGTTTTTTTTTTTTATTTAAATTTTTCAGTTAACGCTGAGGAAATCTTCTTTGACGGCAGAGTCAACATGCTCTGGTAAGTCAGGACTGCTGGGAAATTTTGTACTATAGACTGAAGACACAGTAGGCTAGACACTGTAACATTTGAAACTGAAGAGGGGGTAGCTGTTGGACAGTAAAACGGTTTGTTTAGCAATTGTAATGTCTCTGGTTTGAAGCATTGTTTTTTTCCTAGTATAGAAGATAACGGTCAAACGGATTAGCGCAATAAGTACCTTGTAATAAAAATAAATCCAATGCAAGTAGAAAGTTAGGTACTTATGCGCGAAGTGGTGTCCATACCAGTGATGTGAGATAGATCCAAAATGCAATCCACTTTCAAGTATTCAAACAAAAGCGAAACTTGTCCAAAGTAAATTCCAAATATTTATTATACACGGATTGACAGGTTAAAAAACAGAGATGAGCGCTTTCACTAAGATTAGCTTCTTCAGATCTTTACAATTTCACTTTAGGTTGGTGCTACATATATAGCGTTCTCATCAATCATTAATTGAAAAATTCATATCAATTAAACAATTTCATAAGAAAAGGGGGGAAAAAAACATTTAAACATTTAAAGGTGAACTGTCATTGCAGAATATCATAAAATTCTTGATGTGTCAGAAACAAAAACAGTTCATATGACATAATGTTCTGTATCTACTACCTTATAATATATGAATGTATGAATACATGAATATACCCCTTATAATGAATAACAGTGGTAAATAAATCCATCATATATTACACGTATATAGTCCATTTGGACTGCTTGAACTGCATTAAGTCATTAAAACATATTCAAAAACATTGTAAACATTAAAAAAGAGAGAGAGAGAGTTTTATTATACAAACAAATCATCAGACCTTAAATATGGGATATTCATATGGAGCCTGAAGCCCTACAATGTAATTATATATTCTATCATGTTGTATAAATGAATGAACCCTATTTATGTAATAAATATTTGAATGTATGATACTGAAGTCATGACATCGTCCTCAATAAACAGTGATTTATAATATTTCATGAATGGAATACAATAGAGCATATTAATAAAATAGGTATGGTAGAATTCTATATATGTTGGCAAATATGTAAATTAGGATATGTATGAGAAATGTCAATGAAAAATATTATTAAATTATTAATAGAAATATATATAATAAAATAATTAAATGTTTAAAACTTGATTAAAATATGTATATATATAACCAATGTATGTATATATGAAGCGAAGCACAATTCATATATGTAAATGTAATGGTAAAATATGTAATCAAATAGAATTGATAGTTATAAATTGATATATAGCCAGTATATATATATACATAAAATACAGTATATGTATATGTATATTATCATAACAATTATACCAATTGTGTATGTATGTAGTATAGATGGTAGAAAATATGTGGTATAATATATATATACTGGTTAATGCCTTGATATGTACATGAAAGTTTGTAATATATATATATATGATGTGAAAAAATGTGAATGTATAAATGTAGATCTATAAATGTGTCAATATAAAAAAGTATACCTAAAAATATCAATAAAAGAGTGTACATAAAATTATGGAGAAATATAAATATGAATATGTATAAAGATATGAATATAAATATAAATATATGAAATATGAAAACATGAAAATGTAAAATGTATAAAAATATATATATCTGGATATATGGATATATGAATATATGAATGTGTGTGTATGAGTTATAGATGAGCAGTATAAATATATCAATATGAAGGTGTGCATAAGAGTATGTAGACAGATGAATAAATATAAATATATGAATGTATAAATATGTATAAATAAATATATATGTATATCTAAATGCATGAAGGTATAAATATAAGAATATGTGTACATGAGTTAGAGATGTACAATGTATCTATAAAGAAATATGAATACATGTGAATGTATATTGAATGTATATGTACAATATGTATGAAATGTATATGTATCTAAACATCTCATTGGATTGTGTGTAGGAAATATTAAGTGGATAAATAGGGTGGATGGGTGGAAAATAAAGTATGTGATAGGTTTAATCTGTAGATGGTTTGGAATATAAGGGCTCACTTATAGATGTACGATGTAAATATAGATATGAATGTAAATATAGACAATAATCAACTTGCCTCGTACATTATTTGATGTGTCTTCGTTGCCTTAGGTATGGTTTGATCGAGGCCCTCTCATTCAAACCATGCCCCCTATCTGCTCTTAATAAAATTATCCACCCACTCTCCCTATTTTCAGTGTGACATCTTATATTTCCTCCCCTTGGGTTTGGTATTATGACCTCTAGAACCCTAAATGTAAAGGTATGTTGTACTCCAGCTTCCATGACATGTTTCGCCAAGGCATTATTGGTATTTAACTTTCTAATATTATAGCAGTGCTCCCTCATCCTATCCCGTAGGCATCTATTAGTTTTGCCCACGTAGAAGGATGAGCAAACCGAGCACACTGCTAAATAAACGACGTGGCACGTCATGCAATTGGCATTTGCATTGATAATAATTTCCTTGTTGGAGTCGGGATGTATAAAAATAGGGTCAACATTAATTAATGTACAAAAATTGCAGTTACCACAGGGCATGGTGTAATTGACAATGCTAGAGTCCTTCTTATATGTATTATGGCATAAAATCCTTCTCAGATTCATTTTATTCCTATATAAAAATGTGGGTTTTTCACCCACTATACTCTTGATGTCATCATCTATGGTTAAAATATCCCAATATTTATTTATAATAGCTCTAACTTCATCATTGTCTCTAGTATAAAAAGTTGGGAACTTAACCTTGTTTGAGACATTATTAATGTTAATAATATTTGTGTTGGCTGGACCAAAATATGGTGCACCTCTGGTTTCTCTAACTTCAGGTGTTATTTCTAAAGATTCTTTAATTTCATTTGGTTTATAGCCTCTTTCTAATAGTTGGTTTCCCAACTCATCCAAGTCCCTTTTTAAACCCACTCCATTGGAGTTCATCCTGGACATCCTTAGGGCTTGTCCTTTCATAATATTTCTGAACACATATGTTGGATGCATACTAGTTCTGAATAGTAGCATATTATGGTGACAACTCTTTCTAAAAACTCCAGTGTTGATCAATCCACATGGTAATTTTTCAATGAATAAATCCAAAAATTCAATTCTAGTCATGTTATATTGTGTTGTAAATTTAAGGCATTCAGTTAAATTATTAATTATTGAAATAAAATCTTTCAAAGAATTCATATTACCCTTCCATAAGATAAATAAATCATCTACAAACCGCCTATAAAAAATTACATTGGATTTAAACAAAGAATTGTGAAACAGTGCTACCTCTTCCCAGTAGGCTAGGAACATGTTGGCGTAGCTATTTGCACATGGGGTGCCCATAGCTACGCCTTCACATTGCCTATAGACGTTGTCATTGAACATAAAAACATTATTTTCCAAAATCAATTCTAGGAAATGTGTTATAAGATCAATAAGAACTTCAGAGTAATCACTGTGCTTCCTAAGGTAACATGCTACATAACTTAGCCCTAATTCATTTGGAATTATTGTGAATAGTGATTGAACATCAAGTGTAACCAGTATTAGTTCATCTATAACTGTGCAGTCCTTTAATGCATCATAAAGGTCTGTTAAAAAATGTTTAGAATCTCGTAGCACATATTGATTATTATTCAGAATACATCTCAGGTGTTTCTCAATAAAAACGGATATATGTTCGGTCACCCAACCCTTCCCAGAGACTATTGGTCGCATGGGTGGGTCAGTATAACTTTTGTGGATCTTAGGTAGACCCTGGATAATGGGAATGGTGGGTGAAGGTACATATAAAAATTCATAAAGGTTTTTGTCAATTAAACCACTTTTAAAAATGTCTGTTAGGACATTGTGAACATAAATACACATAGCATTGATAGAACTCATACACTCCTTTTTATAAAATTTATCATGCAGCATTGTATTCATTTTATATATATAATATTCTGTATCCAAAATCACTATTCCGGAACCTTTGTCCGCTGGTCTAATGGTAACATTGCTATCATTCTTTAATTTGTTGAGACTAACTCTCTCATTATAAGTTAAATTATTGAAACCTTTCTTTTTATTTCGTGCAGACCCGCTGTTGGTATAAAATTTATGAAGCTCTTCTTCTGTTAATTTAAAATAAGTTTCAACTAGAGGATGGTTGTTTGGTATAAAATCACTGAGATTCTTAAAAATAAAATGTTTCTTTTCATTAGTTGGTGGGCTAATCGTTTCTAAGTTGTCTTTGGATTTGTACAAGTATTTCAACATTAAGTTACGACAAAACACTTTAAGATCCCTTACTGTGTCTATTACACAACTATTACTGTGTGGGATAAAATTTAGTCCCTTGTTCAAAAGCTTGACCTCATCATTTGTTAAAACAATACTAGATAGATTGAAAATTAAACCTTGTGGTTGTTGTTCCACATTTTCTTTATAGTTGTATGATGGAGGGATTCCCCCGATAGTTTTCTTTTCTGCCTCCCCCTGCTCATCGATCTGGACCTCCTCTGGCCCTTGTCTTGGCGTATGGCTAAAGGGAAGGTCAGATCGATGTTTGAACCTGTGGTAACAACCTTATCTTTTATTTTAGGTTTTACAACAGGCGTAGTTACAAGTTTGTCTTTACTATTAGTGTTGTTGATGTTGACATTAGGGTATAAGTTGCAATTATTAACAGTACCCTCATGCGTTATATGTATAACGTCTGAGGAGTCATTGCAAGCCGTAGTTTCATCATTCTCAATTGTGATGTTATTATCTAGGTTGGCTGATACATTACTAGTAATAGTGTGGATGATTACATCATTTTTCCTGTGTATTACATTATTGCCCACTGTATGTGAAGCTGTTGGTTTATCTGTTAAAAGTTCATCAGTAATAGGTGGTGTTATCTCATACGCCAAGACAAGGGCCAGAGGAGGTCCAGATCGATGAGCAGGGGGAGGCAGAAAAGAAAACTATCGGGGGAATCCCTCCATCATACAACTATAAAGAAAATGTGGAACAACAACCACAAGGTTTAATTTTCAATCTATCTAGTATTGTTTTAACAAATGATGAGGTCAAGCTTTTGAACAAGGGACTAAATTTTATCCCACACAGTAATAGTTGTGTAATAGACACAGTAAGGGATCTTAAAGTGTTTTGTCGTAACTTAATGTTGAAATACTTGTACAAATCCAAAGAGAACTTAGAAACGATTAGCCCACCAACTAATGAAAAGAAACATTTTATTTTTAAGAATCTCAGTGATTTTATACCAAACAACCATCCTCTAGTTGAAACTTATTTTAAATTAACAGAAGAGCTTCATAAATTTTATACCAACAGCGGGTCTGCACGAAATAAAAAGAAAGGTTTCAATAATTTAACTTATAATGAGAGAGTTAGTCTCAACAAATTAAAGAATGATAGCAATGTTACCATTAGACCAGCGGACAAAGGTTCCGGAATAGTGATTTTAGATACAGAATATTATATATATAAAATGAATACAATGCTGCATGATACATTTTATAAAAAGGAGTGTATGAGTTCTATCAATGCTATGTGTATTTATGTTCACAATGTCCTAACAGACATTTTTAAAAGTGGTTTAATTGACAAAAACCTTTATGAATTTTTATATGTACCTTCACCCACCATTCCCATTATCCAGGGTCTACCTAAGATCCACAAAAGTTATACTGACCCACCCATGTGACCAATAGTCTCTGGGAAGGGTTGGGTGACCGAACATATATCCGTTTTTATTGAGAAACACCCGAGATGTATTCTGAATAATAATCAATATGTGCTACGAGATTCTAAACATTTTTTAACAGACCTTTATGATGCATTAAAGGACTGCACAGTTATAGATGAACTAATACTGGTTACACTTTATGTTCAATCACTATTCACAATAATTCCAAATGAATTAGGGCTAAGTTATGTAGCATGTTACCTTAGGAAGCACAGTGATTACTCTGAAGTTCTTATTGATCTTATAACACATTTCCTAGAATTGATTTTGGAAAATAATGTTTTTATGTTCAATGACAATGTCTATAGGCAATGTGAAGGCGTAGCTATGGGCACCCCATGTGCAAATAGCTACGCCAACATGTTCCTAGCCTACTGGGAAGAGGTAGCACTGTTTCACAATTCTTTGTTTAAATCCAATGTAATTTTTTATAGGCGGTTTGTAGATGATTTATTTATCTTATGGAAGGGTAATATGAATTCTTTGAAAGATTTTATTTCAATAATTAATAATTTAACTGAATGCCTTAAATTTACAACACAATATAACATGACTAGAATTGAATTTTTGGATTTATTCATTGAAAAATTACCATGTGGATTGATCAACACTGGAGTTTTTAGAAAGAGTTGTCACCGTAATATGCTACTATTCAGAACTAGTATGCATCCAACATATGTGTTCAGAAATATTATGAAAGGACAAGCCCTAAGGATGTCCAGGATGAACTCCAATGGAGTGGGTTTAAAAAGGGACTTGGATGAGTTGGGAAACCAACTATTAGAAAGAGGCTATAAACCAAATGAAATTAAAGAATCTTTAGAAATAACACCTGAAGTTAGAGAAACCAGAGGTGCACCATATTTTGGTCCAGCCAACACAAATATTATTAACATTAATAATGTCTCAAACAAGGTTAAGTTCCCAACTTTTTATACTAGAGACAATGATGAAGTTAGAGCTATTATAAATAAATATTGGGATATTTTAACCATAGATGATGACATCAAGAGTATAGTGGGTGAAAAACCCACATTTTTATATAGGAATAAAATGAATCTGAAAAGGATTTTATGCCATAATACATATAAGAAGGACTCTAGCATTGTCAATTACACCATGCCCTGTGGTAACTGCAATTTTTGTACATTAATTAATGTTGACCCTATTTTTATACATCCCGACTCCAACAAAGAAATTATTATCAATGCAAATGCCAATTGCATGACGTGCCACGTCGTTTATTTAGCAGTGTGCTCGGTTTGCTCATCCTTCTACGTGGGCAAAACTAATAGATGTCTACGGGATAGGATGAGGGAGCACTGCTATAATATTAGAAAGTTAAATACCAATAATGCCTTGGCGAAACATGTCATGGAAGCTGGAGTACAACATACCTTTACATTTAGGGTTCTAGAGGTCATAATACCAAACCCAAGGGGAGGAAATATAAGATGTCACACTGAAAATAGGGAGAGTGGGTGGATAATTTTATTAAGAGCAGATAGGGGGCATGGTTTGAATGAGAGGGCCTCGATCAAACCATACTTAAGGCAACGAAGACACATCAAATAATGTACGAGGCAAGTTGATTATTGTCTATATTTACATTCATATCTATATTTACATCGTACATCTATAAGTGAGCCCTTATATTCCAAACCATCTACAGATTAAACCTATCACATACTTTATTTTCCACCCATCCACCCTATTTATCCACTTAATATTTCCTACACACAATCCAATGAGATGTTTAGATACATATACATTTCATACATATTGTACATATACATTCAATATACATTCACATGTATTCATATTTCTTTATAGATACATTGTACATCTCTAACTCATGTACACATATTCTTATATTTATACCTTCATGCATTTAGATATACATATATATTTATTTATACATATTTATACATTCATATATTTATATTTATTCATCTGTCTACATACTCTTATGCACACCTTCATATTGATATATTTATACTGCTCATCTATAACTCATACACACACATTCATATATTCATATATCCATATATCCAGATATATATATTTTTATACATTTTACATTTTCATGTTTTCATATTTCATATATTTATATTTATATTCATATCTTTATACATATTCATATTTCTCCATAATTTTATGTACACTCTTTTATTGATATTTTAGGTATACTTTTTTATATTGACACATTTATAGATCTACATTTATACATTCACATTTTTTCACATCATATATATATATATTACAAACTTTCATGTACATATCAAGGCATTAACCAGTATATATATATTATACCACATATTTTCTACCATCTATACTACATACATACACAATTGGTATAATTGTTATGATAATATACATATACATATACTGTATTTTATGTATATATATATACTGGCTATATATCAATTTATAACTATCAATTCTATTTGATTACATATTTTACCATTACATTTACATATATGAATT